>NW_026264258.1:3670058-3686155 GCF_000817695.3 Arachis duranensis
ATAATAATAATAATAATAATAATAATAAATGTTCATATCCTGATCCAAAAAATATAGCTAGATCCAAATGAATAGAAGTCCACTCAACAGATCTAACAACTACATCTACCTGATTTTATAGAGGTCGAACGCGATGACGGCAGTCCAACTTTACTTATTTAAATAAGTAACTAGCTCTTAAAATATCTCTCACTTATCTAAAAAAGAGATCTCAATAACTTTCGTAAAAAAAAAAAACAGTATTGATAAACGAAATTTAGCATGTCGATTTAGAATTCAATGATGAATATGATTGTGAGTATAGTCTAATCGACATTTAAACTTCGCACCAAACAATCCTACAATCTATAACCGAGAGTACTAGTCTCCCGAGTCGTCTTCCCTTGGAATTGCTAGAGTGTGCATCTTATTGATTAGGAAGCCTTGTTATGATTCTTTGAAGATTTTAGCAAAATAGAAAACAAATAATCAATCCTTAAAAGACTTGGCTTAGGGTTGGCATTAGAAATTCTATCCTTATAGTTCCTTCGATGATGACAACAATTAGGCCTTGCTTCATTTAGTTAACCCCCAGGCATAGAGGAAAGTCAAATGAGAGTAATCAACTTGAATCACAAATCCTAACTTTACCTTATGGAAATCTAGCTTTAGTGTACTCCAAGTTAATTAGCAATCCCTAATTCTAAATCAACAATTGACACAACTATTCAACTTCTTCTAATGGCCCAAACCCTATGCCAAGTAAGAAGCTTTTACTCCATAACTAGTGTTGGCATTTCATCAAACATTTGGTGAGCAAGAGTGAAAGTTATAGTAAAATTGAGAAGAAAGTAGAATTAAAAAGTATTTCAACACAATGAACTAACAACAATTAACAAAGAGCAACAATGGAAACAAGATTATAAGGGAATTGATTAAATCCACAATTACAAGATTGAATCTAAGATCTATGAGAATTGAGCAATTACAAACACTAATGGAGATTGGAGAAGAAGATCTATGACATGAACAAAATGAATTGAGAATTGCAAGGGATCTCACCAAAGAGTGAATGAAAATTCAGAAATTAGATGAAGATGAACCCTAATGAGAACTTGGAATCTCTCTCCTTCTCCCCAAGTGTAACTAACTATCTTCCAAAATATCTAAAATCTAGAAAATGAGCTAAAAGTCCCTTAACCATTGTTTCTTTGGTCTTTTTATGCTTTTCCCGCCAGGACACTTTCCCAAAATAGGATTTCCAACTGCCCCCACGCCTAAGTCACGTGGCTCTTTAAAAAATCATATTCGAACATCGGCACGCACGCGCAATGTACGCGTGCGCGCCACCGGGGCATCTTGGAATGCGCGCAGAGGCGTAATGTATGCGTGCGCGCCCACTAAGATCATGGCCTAGCCGCTACGCAAGTCGGCTCGTGGCTTGGCTCTTGGCTTCGACTTCTAACTTCTCAATCCACGCGGACGCGTCAAGTGCGCGCACGCGCCCATGCTGAGATTTTCAAAGTTCAATTCTCATGCTCCCTTCCTTTGCACCCGTCCTCCTTCTCTCTTCCGGTCCATCCCGTCATAGTATCGTTCGATCCCTGCCCTATATTCTGAAACCACTTAACACACAGGTCACGGCATCGAATGGCACCAAGAGAAGATTAGAAATATATCTAATTTAGTGCAAAATAAGCATGTTTTCATCCATGAGGCAAAATTAAGAAAGGAGCACAAAGTCTTGTATTTTTATATAGAAAGCGTGTGGAATTATTGATAAAACCCTTGAAATCAACACAAGATAAACCCTCAAAATGGGGTATATCAAGTATCCACCATTGAATGTGGAACTATTCTAAAATGTGATTTTCTATTCTACTATAAATACACTGACACCCTCAAGTATATTTAGAATCCAATCTACTAAAACCCTACTTTAAACTCTGGCTAACTTAAGTATCGGAGTTTCTTGCAGGTACCACCCCTGCCTTCTCACAAGGAACTCGGATGGCGGCATCTCGATACCAACAGAAGTCAGACATTGCCTCAAAAAGAGTTTAGACCCCACGTTCAGGCCCAAAAGCAAAATAATTTTAGGTAACCCTTAGAACAATAATATTATTCAATAAAGTTATTAGAGATTATTCTATAAAAAATTTAAGGTTAAAACCATTTGATATTTTTTGTATTTAATATAATTTAGCTTGGTGTGATAGTTAAGAATTAAGTATAAAAGTTATTCTTCTATTTTCACTTGAATCTCAACTTGATCGCCAAATTATCAATTAACTCAAAAAGCTAACTGAATTTCTACTTCATAATTAGACTAACTTAACATACACTATATATTATTTTTGTTTGATTTATAATGTGCGCAAAAATTATGTTAATAATTTTTTTTTTGTCAAATTTGCAATTCAACTGTCACGTGTGAAAGTTTGTAGCTCAGCATTCTTTGTTAATAAGTCAGGCTATGCCAAAAAATAAACGAGGGACTGTTATGTCTGATAAAAAAAACATTAGTGATTGATCTGTATTTTAATTTTTTAGGACTAAAATGTCCGTATTTAAAATTTTTGGAAACTAATTTGAGTAATTATTCCGTCAGAAAATAGATTAGAGACTAATTTATTTAATAGAATAAAATCTTAAAGATATTTGTATGTATTATTTAAAAAAAACTAATTAAAATATATGTCCAATTTTAAAATTTTTAAAAATTAATTTAAATAATTACTCTAAATTTTATCATATATATAATAATATTTTTATCAAATTTTTAAATAAAACTCAAATATACAATAAATTTATCTATATATGGTCTATCGATCGAAGAATATCTTATAAAAAAAACTGTTGTTATGTGTTAAATTGGGCGTGTAGTAATGTATTATTTCTCTCACGTACATAAATATTATGTAATATCATGACTAATTTTTAGACAAATTTTAACCTCAGATTATTGCAATAGATAACACAAATGCAAAATATTATTTTATCTTTTTTAAACTTCTAACTTAACATTAAACTAAGAAAAAATTAAACATAATTACCATGGTTCTGAAAACCGAATCGAATTGGTCGATTTAATCGAAAAAAAATTGGAAACCAGTCACCTAGTCGATTCGGGTAAGGTCAGAAACTGTCTGACAAAAAATCGGTGAGAAAATCAGTCGAACCGGTAGTTAATCGGTGAATCGGGAGAACTGTCCAGCTTTTTAGCAGCTTTTAGTTTGGACATTAAACTACTAAACGGCGTCGTTTTGAAGGTAAAAAAAAAGAGAAGCTAAACGCAACGAACCCTAATCCTAACTTAGTCTCACACTCTCACAAGAGAAAGCACCCACGGGCCACGATCGAGCAGCCCTTCTTCTCCATCGCATAGCCACCACCATCGCCACCGCATCCCACCGCCATTGCCACCGGATCCCACATCCCACAGCCCCTCTTCGCCGTCCCACAGCCCCTCTTCGTCGTCGCCGAGCTCGCCTCCTCCTTCGTCGCCGTTACTCGCCGCCGGTAATACTCTGTTCTTATTCCTATGCGCCTTCCACCTCACCTCCTATTTAATCGTCGGCTCCTCCTTCCACCTCGCTGCCTTCTGATTTTCTGTGCTTGATTTTATGATTTATTAGCTTGCGATTTGTTCATGATTGGTTATCTGTGCTTGATTTTATAATTTTTCTATTCATAATTTGTTATCTGTGTTCATGATTTGGTATCTGTTCATGATTTGTTACCTGGATTCATGATGAGGTCATCAGAAAAATTCTGTTTGAGTTGCTGTTCATGATTTGGTATCTGTTCATGATTTGTTCATGATGAAATGAGTTGCTGCTACATGATTTTGGTTGTTGAATTATTTATTTGTTCATGCTGGATTACATGATTTTGGTTGCTGCTTCATGTTTATTTGGATTACATGATTTTCTGAAGTTATTTTCTGGTCTTTGATTTTCTGATTGTTACAAATGGAACAATCACAAAGTAACCCACAGCCACAAGATAATGCTGTTCAATATTCTTAAACTAGTTTCTTTTGAATGTAGAACATTATAGGTTTGTCATTATGTGCGTTTTTTTTAGTTATAAACTTTGATGTTTGAAGTTGTTTGTGAACCTCTAATATTAAGTTATGGATAATTTATTATGTAAAATTTTAAATTTTATTAAGTTCGAAATTATTAAATTTATATATTTAAAATTATTTTTAGGTTTTTTAATAATTTTATTTAATATTTTATTAAACTGGTTCAACCCAGTTAAACTCCAGTCGAATCAGTGAATTATTGAACCAGTTATCTCACCGATTTACTCAATAATAATAATAATAATAATAATAATAATAATAATAATAATAATAAGTGTTCATATTTTGATCTAAAAAATATAGCTAGGTCCAAATGAATAGAAGTCCACTCAACAGGTCTAACTACTACACCTATCCGACCTCATAGAGGTCGAGCGCGATGACGGCAGTTCAACTTTATATATTTGAATAAGTAATTAACTCTTAAAATATCTCTCACTTATCTAGAAATGAGATCTCAATAACTTTCCTAGAAAAAAGAAATAGGTATCCACCATTGAATGTGGAACTACTCTAAAAGGTGATTATCTATTCTACTATGAATACACTGATACCCTCATCGGGTATATTTAAAACCCAATCTACTAAAATCTTGCTTTAAACTCTGGCTAACTTAAACATCGGAGTTTCTTGCAGGTACCACCCCGCCTTCCCACGAGGAACTCGGAAGGTGGCATCTCGACACCAGCAGAAGTCGGACGCTGCCTCAAAAGGAGTTTAGACCTTACGTTCAGGCCCAAAAGCAACCCAGTTTCAGATAACTCTCGGAACAATAATGTTATTCAATAAAGTTATTAGAGATTATTCTATAAGAAATTCAAAGTTAAAACCATTTGATATTTTTTGTATTTAATATAATTTAGCTTGGTGTGATAGCTAAGAATTAAGTATAAAAGTTATTCTTCTATTTTCACTTGAATCTACTCAACTTGATCACCAAATTATCAATTAACTCAAGAAGTGAACTGAATTTCTACTTCATAATTAGACTAACTTAACATATATTACATATTATTTGTGTTTGACTTATAATGTGCCCAAAAATTATGTTAATAAAAAAAATTGTCAAATTTGCAATTTAACTGCCAGGTGTGAAAGTTTGCAGCTCAACATTTTTTGTTAGTGAGTCATGCCAAAAAATAAATGAGGGATCATTATGTCTCATAGAGAAAAAATATTAGAGATTAATTTGTATTTTAATTTTTTTCGGGACTAAAATATCCACCTTTAAAATTTTTAAAAACTTATTTGAGTAATTACTCCATTCGTCAGAAAATAGATTAGAGACTAATTTATCTGATGAAATAAAATTTTAAAAATATTTTTAGGTATTGATTTTTTTTAAAATTAATTAAAATATCAAATTTTAAAATTACTCTAAATTTTATCATATATATAATAATTTTTTTTATCAAATTTTTAAATATAACTCAAATATACAATAAATTCTTCTATATATGGTCTATCAATTGAAGAATATCTTATAAAAAAAACTGTTGTTATGTGCTGAATTGGGTGTGTAGTGATGTATTATTTCTCTCACATACCTAAATATTATGTAATATCATGACTAATTTTTTGACAAATTTTAATAGATAATACAAATGTAAAATATTATTTTATCTTTTTTAAACTTCTAACTTAACATTAAACTAAGAAAAAATTAAATATAATTACATTTTTACACTACAAAAAACTGTTAAAATCGACAAAAAATCGATAATTTTACCGTCGATAATATTAAAAATTGATGGTAAAATAGATGGCGTGACATGTCGTTTATAAACGTGTCGATTTTTCAAAAATCTAATAAAATCGACGGCTTGTCGAACTGTCAATAAATTTTAAATAAAATCGACAACTTTTTTGTCGATAAAATGAGTTTAAAATTTTTACCTATTTAGTAAAAGCGACAAATTTATCATCGATAATATTATATAAAATCGACATAACGTTTGTCGATATTTAATTCATTAAAATTGATACTCCTTGATTTAATTATTAAAATATCGACAAAAAAAATTCTTTTTTAACTAAACATAAATAGAAATTCCTTTGGAAAAGAAAGAAAAAGATTAATTTAATAATATCATTTAAATTTATTATACTTTTAGTTGCACCTAGAAGCTCAGCGAAAAATGGTAGACACTAGATAGAGTACCAATACCCTTTCGGCTTTCACTAAATATTAGGAATTCTGATGAATAATGATGAAAATAAATGAGACCATCACTCATTGTTGCAAACTTGCAAACATTACAATTACAATATTAATATTGTACCTAAATAATGAAACTCATTGCATTTGGTAGGGTAACTACAAGGAATTAATAATGAGGAATTGAGAATAGAAGAGATAATTGGTCCACATATATAAATGACAATCTTTTATGCTCAATTGTACTACTATACTTTGGAAATTTTGATGAATCACTAAATTATAAATATTATATTATATAAAATAATTTTAGATATTATTTTTTTAGTATTATTGATATATATTATTAATTAATTATGTATTTAAATTATTTTTAATTAACAAAATAAAAAAGACACGTATTTAATTGTCAAGAAAATACAGTAGGGTTAAAGAAATTGGTTTTAAAAACTTTTTCAAAGAGTGAAATACCCTTTAACTCGTGATGAAGAAAATCCAATGATAATATATTATATTAGGGAGTCATTCATATAAAAGATGTTTAAAATATCTTTTTTTTAAATTGTTTTTTAATAATTAAAATTTAACATATATAATCGATTAAATTATGTTATTTTTGTCAAAATTAAATTAGACAAATTAATTTAACCGAAAAAATGGTGAATCAAAATGATTGAAATATATATACTAATTTTAAAAATTCTAAATTCTAACCCTACGATAGAAAAATAAAAGACTAAAATTTAGGATTCTCAAAATTAATATGTGTAATAAAAGTATTTTAGTCATTTTTTATAGTAGGATATTCTAATTATTTTTTTATAAAAAATAATATTAATTTAGACCAGTTTAAGATTTGATTCACCATTTTTTCGGTTAAATTAATTTATTTAGTCTAATTTTAACAAAAATAATAAAATTTAATCGTTTATATGTGTTAAATTTTAATTATTAAAAAATATTTTAAAAAAATTTTAAAGGTATTTATTAGAGTGGTTGATTATATTATTTGTGAAGCTAATTAGATTTTGTTTAGCATCCGTAGTAGGAAACATTGAAAGCTTTTGAGTTTTGCCTGCAAACTTTTATGTTCATGTCCTCTTCATGTTAAATGAATCAAACCCCACAAAAAGAATGTCGCTATCAAAAGGACACACTTTTGTTTTCTCCCTCTCCTTTTCCCCATACTTGAACCAAATGAACGGTTCTTAGGCTTCAGAAGTGAATCTTAATTAAATTCTCTCTCTCTCTCTCATTATAATTATAAAACTACACATTTTGTATTTAGTAAAAAAATTTATTACTCTATTATGATATGCATGGTTTTAAGAATTTCGAATTAATCGAAAATTAGTCCCCATATAAATTCAGTTTAAAGTAAAAATTAGTTGTCGACGAATCGGTAAAAAAAAACACAAAATTGATTAAAAAAAAATCGAACCGATTTCTTTTTAAAAATTAACTGATTTAAAATAAACGTTCCGGTTATGTTAATGGCTAATTATTTTTTTAAAATAAATATAACATAATCATATGTATAAATATATACAAATATATTATTGTAACTAATTTGATATTTTTAGTGTTCATAAGGATATTTGCATGACTATAAATTTTTAATTCTTATGTAATTTTATAATTTAGTGTAATATTTATTAAATATTATTATGCAGATATTTGACAATCAAAATTTAAAGGACAAATTTGACAAATGCAAAACATCAATGATGGTTTAAGATTTAGATTATTCAGCAAAATCAAACTCCTCTTGCGAGTTATGATTTTACGTGTATCAAAATCTTTTATTTTGTCAATAAAATATAAATTTATAGAATCATACCGTATGTGTTAGGAGCTGATAATGAGTAGGGTAGGATAGAGTTTGGATTATACCCTAATCTTACTTGCATGTTAAAAATTTTATTAAAATTCTACCCTATTTTTTTCGCGGGTTGAGAATCTCTCAATTCTAACCCTACTCACACTCTAAAATTCTAAATCCTACTCTACCCTACTTTACCCACAAAAATATCAAATTTTTTTAAAATAAATATAAATTCAACTATTTCAAATTTTATACATATTAATAAAATAAAAAATAAAAAACTAATGCCCTAAATTACCAAAATTAACTAATTAGTTTAGTAGTTGCTCATTTATTGTAAGTTAATTATATGAGGGAGGTTATGAGTTCAACTCTCACCTCTTTCGCTATATACCTAATTTTTATAAAATATTTGTTATATATGAGATGCGAGTAGGATAGGGTAGGGTACACCCTAAACCCGTACTTTACCCTAGACATACATGGACCGATCTCTACCCTTCCAATAATAGTATCGATAGTAATCAGAAGATGTTGATAATCTTCATTCAACCCTTTCAATAAAGCTTCCACATGTTTTTGCGTTAGAGAGGGGTTTACTTAAAGCTGCAAGACAATCCGTAACATTCTTGATCTTGTACCTAGTTGATTGTGCAAAATAGTCTTCAATTGTCTACCACATTTCATAACTGAGTTTGTGACTTGATCTTGTACCTAGTTGATGGTGTAAAATAATCTTCAATTTTTTTGCCACATTTCATAACTGAGTTTATGACCCACCATTTTGTTCTTGAAAGTTTTATCCATTGATGCAAGCAGCCAAGAAATCAAATGACAATCATCTTGCTTTCATTGCTTGTAAGGAGATGACTCAATTTCTGTAACCTTGCCTTTAAATCGCATTGAAGGCCTGTTGCTGCCAGGTTTTGAAATTAGTTTCACACAGCTTATCAGAAATGGGATTGAATAATCTTTATTGATAGATGATTATTGTAGCATTGTTATTAGTAACTTGATTGGTGACAGAAGAATGGGTATTGGAAGATGTGGGAGGAGAATCGTTGGCAGGAGCCATGGATCTTTCGAAACTTCAAGTTCTTGATACTATAAAGGACTTTTTACGAAAAAAGCTTTTCCCAGCAAGTAAAACAATGGAAGAAAAAATGTAAATCTGTAAAATTGATTATTAGTTTAATGTTGATTGTAATTAATTATAGTAAAAATATATAAAGAGTACATAATGTTAACCACAAAATATTTTTTTTAGTAAACATGAAAAAATTTATGTAATAAAATATCTAAATTTTCAAATAATCAAACATTCAACATCCCAAACAATCGAACTTCAACTCACTGTAAAATCTCAAATTATATTTGGGCTTACTCACCCTGTTTCTATATCATATTGGCATCTCATCCAATAATAAAGGCAGCTATTCTCCGTGACCTCGCGTTTCTCTTCCTGACTGTTGTAGCAAAAATCAGGATTGCAGGCACAACCGTTGGCATTATCTGTTGCCGCACTTCCAACCGGCTTTTAGGTAGGGACAATATTTTGTACACTGACAGCTTGACTTACAGTCACAGACACCATCCTTCTTTCCACCTTCACACTTGCGTTTCGATGGTAGTTTCTTTCTTGCGCCTTCGTTTGTTCCATCAAAAAAATTTTGGATAATAAATTTAAAATAAAAGATTTTGGTCATTTTAATTATTGTTGAAAATGGAAGTAGCACACTCTAACTCTGGAATTCACACTTATCAACAAAAGTACTCTATAGACCTTCAAGCTTCTCGGCCGACTTCTTTACTTTACAAACACTGACCCGATATCTCTTATACTATGGGACGTTTGATCTAGTTTTTAGAATGTGCAACCACTTTTCATCTTCAGGTTGTTTTTTGCGTACTCCAATATTTAAAAAGACAAACTTGCAACTGGTCTATTCTTCTCCTTTACTCATTATCTGCATATGCTGATACTCGTCACTCTGTTTTCGGTTATTACTTCATTCCCACTTGTGAAGCAAGTTGGTTATCTTTCTTAATCAATTTCATTGGTTCATACAAAAAAATCAAACACATTGAAGTGCACTGTCACATTGTTCGTGAAAAATATTTGTCTGGTTTCATTCATTTTATGCCAGTTTGTTCCAAAGACCAACTTGCTAATTTTCTTACTAAAGCTATGCCACTAGATCCTTTTCTTACTAATGTTTTCAAACTAGGATGGTTAGATTTATACAAGTCTAGCTTGCGAGAGGGTGTTTACCTAAATTGTTTTTTAGTTTAATATTGGTTCTAATTAATTATAGTAAGAGTACATAAGATTAACCACAAAACATTTTTTTTTCTCAGTTTTCTGTTTTCATTTATTTGAAATTTTTAAAATGAAAAGAATCAATTTTTCTTTCTCTCTCTCCTTGTTCATCAACCTATTAACATCACAACTTGAATAATTTAGGACATACTATTTTTTTCACTTCTTTCTATTGATACTAATTTCGCCGACTAACAAGTATTTTTCACTTTAATCCTTTTTCTCTCTTATTTAAAGAAATAAACATAATAAGCAATAAAATATAGCACTATAAGCTAATGAATTTTAAATAAAAGAATTTAATAAATAATTTATTTGATTTTAGATTTCCAGTGCAAATTATCAAAATAATTGTTATCATTAAATAAAAAATTATGATCAGTAAGATTTAGCTAAAGAGGACTCTAAGAGAAATATTATTAAATATTAATTAATAGTGACAATAAAAGTTATAGTGTTTCTAATTATAATGTATTTAATGTAATAAATTTTTAAAAAAATTACTTTTAATTTACAACTTTCAATAAAAATTTCATAATGTTTTTAATAAGTATTATTACTTATTAAGAAGTCTTTAATTATTATAACAAAGAATTAAAAAAAATGGTCATACTTTTTAAAACACATGTCAAATATTAATATGCTCCAAAAATATTTAGAACTTATAGATTACGCATTAAATTCCTTACATAAAAAAGAAATAATATCTGTATTATTTTTTTATATTTTTTGCACACTTTTTTTAATGGTATAAAAAAACAAATTGTTCATATTATTTGTTTTTATAAATTTTTTAATAAAAATAAAAATATATAAAAAAGAATAATACTAAAAAAATAATAATTCAAAAATATTTTATTTTATTTAATATTTATAATTTTATGTGTGTAACATCTATAATTACACACTTATTACATTTAATATTATATATTTATTTCAAAGAAAGCAACATCATTTAAAGATATATTTTTTTTACTGAAAATAAAGAGACTCGAACCCGCAACCTCTTATATGAATATGAAGAGACTATATCATTTAAACTATAACTTATTAACATTTAAAGATGTATTTATTTCGACAAACAAACAATAAATTTAATATTATGTATTTTTTTTTTCAAATTATTACAATGTTAAATTTTTCTTTCATACATTATATATTGCCTTCATTATCACACTAAATTCTTCCTAAACCTTCAAAACAATATCATAGCAACTATTGACATTACAAATATAGTTAAAAGTAATAATTGAATGTATAATTTTTGAGTTTTCAATTCATTTCAGTTTGTCAATTCTCTAGATAAAATTAAGCTAGCTTAACTTGATCCACTTTTTTATAAATTTCATACTTTTACGTTCAATCATTTCTTTTTATCAATTGTCAACTAATAATGCAAATAATTTACACCACATCTTTTTAATAATAACAAAGCTGAAATAATTAAGCATGTTTTTTTACATTATAATTCAGACATCTAAAAAATAATTTGTTAGAATTAGAATTTATTATTGACCAACAGATAACAGAATGGCACCCGCAGCTATATTACTCTAGTACTCTCAAAGCCCTGTTTTAAATTGGGATCCTGTCGTTGAGCACATAAAATTCTGGCTATCACTTGAAATCATGATCCTAAACCTGCAATGATACATAAAGAAAAGAACAATGAGAAAAAGTAGGAAAAAATGAGAAAGAAGAAGAAGAAAAAGAAGATCGGAAACATTTTGTGGTTTAGGTCATAAAAGAAAAAAAAGGCCAAATCAATATAATTATACTTTTAATCCAACTTAGCTAGCTGTTAATATGTCCAGCATGGCAGGGTGAGACCACATCACTAATGAGGTAGAATTTCGGTGACAAAAAATATATGAGAGACTATTATGGTACACTTTTTTAAATCTGAAAGACAAAATTATAGTAATTAAAATTTTTAAGACTAAATCAGTATAGTGTAATTCGTCAATATCAGAGATAAATTGACTAAAGCTTAACTCTTACAAACTACCTATGATTTTCAATTTATCGCTCCAAATATTTTTATAAAAAATTGTATAAACAAAAATTAATGTATATGACTGTATTTATTTTTGAGAATAGGATAAAATAAGACGTTGAAAATAAGATACAAAAGACAAAAATATAAAATTTTGTATTATTGTATTCTATTTAGTGATAAATTAGAACATATTATGAAAATTCAATTTTTTTTGTTATTTTTTCATTTAAAAAATTTGAAAAAAAATATAATAATAAAAAAATATAATTATAAAAATTAACAATAATAATGAAAGAAAAAATAAAAAATAAATTAGGTCCAAATATCTCTGTGCCCTTTGCACACAAAATAACACAATATTTCTCTTCACTGTGTGTCTTTATCTCAATATTTCATCCCTATAAACAAATATAAAGTAATTTTTTCTCTCTCTCTCTCCAAAGACGGGAAGTTAATTTTGAAGTGTAGCAGTTTTGGGTCCATAAATACCTGTGTGTAGGCAAGGGCTAAGAAACCAAAACCACTTCCATATTTTGCAAACCCTTTTCATCACCCGAGAGGAAGTTTCAGGATTTCGCTTAACTCCAAATACCTATATATCAGGTACAAACAAATTAATTAAAATTAGAATTATTTTTTGTGCTTTTATGTCTTGATTATTATTATTATTATAACATCTTAGCTTGAAGCATGGAGCTTCCACATCAAAGTGGTGGAGGTGGTGATGCTCATGAAGGATCTTCATCTCAGAAGAGAATGGGAAGAGGGAAGATCGAGATCAAGCGAATCGAGAACACGACGAATCGGCAGGTAACGTTCTGTAAGAGGCGGAACGGATTGCTGAAGAAAGCTTATGAACTGTCTGTCCTTTGTGATGCTGAAGTTGCTCTTGTTGTCTTCTCCAGCCGTGGCCGTTTGTATGAATATGCTAACAACAGGTTCAAATCTCTTAACTATTTCTATATTATTATACTTTAATTTTCCTTAAATACTTTTAAACTTGTTTATACACATAACCACATCTTCATGTTCATGATGCTGCCTTATTATCAGATTTTTTTTATGTAATCAACACAAAAAAGTTGGTAATTAAAAAAATAATGTTAAGTATATACTAAAATCAGCTACTAAAATAAAATAGAGAAACTATATATACGTATATTCGTACACAAATATATATTAGCTAATTTCAATGGCTGATTTTGGTGTGTAAATAGTATTTTTTTTTTAAAAAAATTTATAAATAGATGAATTTGATTATTATTAATTAGTAAAATCTTTTAGACCTAATATGTAATTATTTAATTTTCTTTTATCCCACACAAAGTGAAACCTTTTTTAATAATAAAAAATTATTTAAGGTCCTAGGTGATTATTTTCTTCAATTCCACAACCTCTTTTGTTTTATTTTTTTTTAAATAAAAGTATTTTGGTTTATAATTCTAATTAATTTTTAATTTCTTTGTGGACTGTGTATGTGTATGTATATAGCATATTTTATTTTGTGTCTATTTTTTTTTCTTCTTTCTTGCTTTTTTTATGCTTCTGGATCAGTTTGTTCGGTCTGAACTTTGAAAAGGTTGCAGATCTGTGCCAACTAGGAGATAGTAATAATAAGCCATAATAAAGTACTATATATATAAATATAGCAGAAGAAGAAGCAGAAGAAGATGAGTAACAACTTTAATTAGGGTTTCAAAGATTTGAAGGCAGAGATAGATCTTAGCTTCTTTGTGTAATTAATATGTATATATTTTTCTCATATATGTTGTTATGTCCAGTCCTCTCTTTCTTTCCCTTCATATGAAAACCTCAAAACCTAGAAATTTCTGCCACAAATATAAAAGCTGTCTTGCACTCATTCATCCCTTTGCTTCTGATCTGATCTCTCTACTACTTCTAAACAATTTGTCAGATTAGGTCAATTTGATCATCCAAAATTTAAAATTAGGGTTAGATTTTGACTAGTTAGTCACCAAGAATATATATGAATTAAATTTTTATGTACCGTCAATATAAAAGAGTTTTATATAGACAATTAATCATATATCATTACATCATCAGCAAAAATAATTTTTAAATTTATTACTTCAAAAATTATTTAAATATATAATTATGACTGAATGATTGTGGTGTAAAATTTTATTTGCATTAAAATTAATATAAAAGAATATAAAAAATTAATTTTTAGAAAATTTTTTAAATATATTAGTATATTGGTGTTTGAAGTGAATTTTAACCGTTGATCTTAATTATATATATTATATATTCTTTTTATAATTAAGATCAACCGTTAAAAATCATTAAAATACCAGTGTATTGGTACATTTTAAAGTTTTTCTAAATTTTAATTAACTAATACCAGTCATCAATTTTTTTATTTTTAAAAAAGATTATTTTTAAAATATTTAAAATTTATTATTTATGATCTAAAATTTTAAATAAATAAAAAATTAAAAAAAAATTGGTTGACGTTGGCTAAAAAAATTAATTCACCAATCAAATTAAAAATCTCCTTTTTGTTAAAAAATAAAAATAAAAAACATTAAAATGGATCTGTTGGACCTTCTCTATTTCGTACAAGCTAAGGTAGTAATTATCGAAAACCAATTAGTTTGTAGGGTTTGTGGAGTCAAAGGGCTCAGATAGATTCCTTTAAAGTTGAAACCAATTTTTCTCATCACCATATCTATGGCAAATATGTTGTGTCTAAAGGTTCATAAAAGTCCAAATTTGTTCCCAGCTTTCATAAATTTTGTTTTTTCTAATACGGTGTGTTGTGAAGGAAATCATAAGATTATATTTTCAGTTAGGGTTTCTCAGCTACACCATCCAATCCTATTAGTAAAAAATAACTACTCATTATTATTTGCACAAATTTGTGTTAGATATATAATTATTATTTATGTATCTCTAACTACTTATTAACTGAATTTTTTTTATGAAAATTTGTAGCAAAAGAAATTTGAAGTATTAAAATATTATTTACACACCAAAATCAACTACTATATATTTAGTCTATAAATATATGTGTAGTTTAACTAATTTTTAATGTGTATATATTTAATATTTTTATATATATTTTATATTAGTGACTGATTTTAATGGTCTATTTTAGTGTAAACTTAATATAATTGTTAGGTGTTAGGGTTGGGTGTTAATGAGTGTTTAAGAGCACTTAATGGTGATAATGATATCAAATTGTTCTATTTAACTCGTTACATTATTAAATGGATGAAAAATGATAAATATTTTTCAGAACTTTTTTTTCTTTTTTATGCATTAATAATAAAATAATATACAAGTGTTACATAATTAATTAATAACATTATAGAAAGTGTCAATGAATTTTTTTTTTTTTCATATGGATAGATAAACGAAAGTTGACCACCGAGCTTTTTTAAGCACTTATTTTCAAATAAAAAGGAGTTTTGATTTTTAAAATTAAATAAATGCAAACGAGGAATAAGGAAGTTACTAAATATATACATAGATTCTATGTGAGTGTATTTTAACCCAGATAATTCAAAAAGCGTATTAGTAACTGTTGCATTGTTATGCAATGCTGAATTTAAATTTATTATTGTATATATAGCAATATAGAAGTTACTAAATATGATTTTTGAATCACGTGAATATCTCCATATAAATTATTAATTATTTTTCACTAGAATAGATATTGAGATCTTCATTCATTTAAAGTCTTTCTTTTTCATTTGTGTG
>NW_026264258.1:3686440-3693352 GCF_000817695.3 Arachis duranensis
TATATTTGTATATAAATAATGCATATGTGGTTTAATTTATTTTTAATGTGTATTTATATTTTAATAAATATTTTATATTTGTGTCTGATTTTAGTGACTAATTTTGATATACATGTAAAGTAAATCGATAAATAAATATTATCCAGAAAGAAGCTAACAGAGGATTTACAAGTTATTATAATTCTTTCTGAAATCTTCTAATTTTTTATTATATAAATTATAAAGCAACAGCATGATAATAGATTCTAAGAATAGATAAAAGCAAAGTCGTCTCTCTTTTCTTTTGTTTTCATGTTTGTGGAAATAAAGCTTCCACTATTGATGTCAATTTCCTATGAACACCAATTTACTATGCATGTCTTCTGATGAACATTTCAATGAAAAAGGAAGGTTACCCCTACATTCCTCACTACACTATTTACATATATATCTCACTTTTTATTATTTGCATTGTTATATAATTAAATATTGCTATACCAATATTTCTTTCAAGTTATTAGGGTCTGTTTGACTTTGACTATGTTTTCATTTCTCAGGTTTTTTTTCCTGATTTTGTGTGAAGATAAAGAAAGTAATAAAATTATGTTTTTTTATTTTTTATATCTTATTCTTTTATTTTTGCAAAACATTATTAAAAATAAATAAAAAATAAATAATCATAAAATCTTTTTAACTCTACCGCATGAAAGTAGCTAGAATTGTTTGATGATTCTAAGTTTCTAACTCAATTCTAAAAGTTATATAGATCTTATTATTTCCAAGTTTGGGAGATTAAAAAAGTATTTTTGTAATTTTCTTTAACATACAAATCAAAGAAAAAATTTCAATAAAGCATATTATTAAAGAAGAAATCAATTCATATGTGTAGAGATTCAGCTTCAGCTAGTGTATGTTTTAAGAAAATAATTTGACAACTTTACCCTTTATTAAATGATCAAATAAGGAAATTAATTAATTAATTAATTAATTAATTAGTTAAACAAACAGAAAGTACAAAGTTCTGAGCTGCATTGAGTTATTGACAACATGCATCAGTTTTCCACAGACATTTGCATTGAAAGTGAAGGTAGAAACAAGGAAGAAAATTCAAAGTTTTATGATATTTTTATGCAATAAAATAGAGACATATCTTATTTAATTCGTACGCTTTCTCTTTAAGGAAATATAGTAACGTTAGGCATATATATTCAAATGGCTTTATTTGTTGACAAAAATGAATAAATATATATTTATCTTTAATTCATCCTAGCTAATTGTTTAATTTAAATAAACAGAAATTATCATATATATTCAAATTTGCCTTTGTTGACAAAAATCAATAATTAAAATCAATGAAATTTATTATCATAGAAGTTATGGATTATTAAGACAAAAGAAATTTCTTATAATTAGCAAGATTTTTGTTTTTCACATTTGTTTTTATTTGAAGTGTTAGGGCAACAATTGAAAGGTATAAAAAAGCATATTCTACTTCCACAAGCGCAGAATCTGTGTCTGAAGCTAACACGCAGGTAAATCTATTCAAATAATTAATAATAATAATAATAATAATAATAATAATAATAAGATTAAACATTACATAAATTCTTTTATGGAAGAGTTCATTAAATTATGCGTAATTAATATAGTAATTTAATTTTAAATTACTAAAATCTCATAGCGATTGTTCTATTAGCTTATGGAAACTGGAAGATAAATTAATATTATCAAATGATAGGTCAAATTATACATAAATTTAACATGTAAAAATAAATCTTCTTATATATTTATTTGAATTAAAGACTAAATTGTTAATTTATTGCATCATTTCATACTTTTATAGGAGTATGAAACTTATGAAATATTTTTGCAATCTTAAACTGCATTTGATATAATATTTCTTGAAAAACTTATTTCTATACAAATTTTAACTATAGATTATAATAATTGAATACTTCTTTATTTTATATGCTAATAAAAGTATACAGAAGAGACTTTTCATGCAATAATACATTATAGGAGATAATTTATTCTCCGATTTTCGAAATATAAAAAAAAAATTTGCCAAATCTAATTTATATTAACCAAATTACCCGCACTAATAATGGTTTAATTAAGGTGGATTTTCCTTTTCAAATTATTGCCTTTCATCATATTTAAGGTTGCCTTTGATTATTAGAACAGGATAAAATATGATATTGAGAATAAAACATAAAAAATAAAGATACAATAATTAATATTTTAGTATATTATTTGATGATAAATTAAATATAAAAAGAATAAATTATGAAAATTAAATTTATTATTATTATTTACACACAAAATTTAAAAAAAAAAATAAAAAAATGAGTTGTGTCTTTTATTAGTATTATTGTGCCATTTCTATTAAGAAAGATACAAAATGCATTAATTCAATATTTTTAAACACAATGTCTGTATTTATGTTTCATCTGCTAAATATAATTTTATATTTCTATGTTTCTATCTCAGTGTTATGCTTCAGTAAAATGGAACTTCATTAATACAGTATCAAAGGATAAAGAAAAAAAAATAACTAAAATTGAATTAAAAAATACAGAAAAAATAAAATAAAAGAACTAAATTAAAAAAAATATAAAGAGAATAATTTTATCTTTTATTTAATTTTTTAATGCAAAGACTCATTCAATCTTATTTATATACACTATAGTTTGAAATAAATTAAAATTAAATGAAAGAAAATTACTCTATTTTTTATTCAATTTTCTAATATAAAAAAAAGTCCACTCAATCTCACATGTATATACTATGATTTTATTACGAAAATTAAAAAAGAATTATATTTTTATTCATTTCATTTATGTCCATCTATCTATAATAATTTAAGAAAATTTTATATATCTCATATTAAGTTAAAATAAAAAAATCTATTAACCCATTAATATAAAATCTAAATTGTTAACTAAATTAAATAAATAAAGTTAAAATATATAAAATTAAATTAAGCATTTTAATACTTAAAAACATAAAATAATAACTGTTAAATAATATTTACACTTCTCATGTTAGGAACATCTAAAGTACGTATATTATTCATCTTGAATTTATATGTATATACCAAATTTTCAATACATATTGGTTTTACCATATTTTGATTCTCCTCCATATATAGTTCTCTAAACAATAATATGTACCAATATCAGTATTACCAGCAAGAATCAACCAAAATGAAAAGACAAATCCGAGAGATTCAAAATCTAAACAGGTACTTTTAATTAATTTCTTATATTGATGAATATATAATTAAGTGATTAAATAAAAAACCAATGCATTATTTTGTTTTTCAGGCACATCCTTGGTGAAGCACTCAGCACTCTAAGCCTTAAGGAACTAAAGAACCTTGAAAGCAGATTGGAGAAAGGCTTAAGCAGAGTCAGATCCAGAAAGGTATATAATTTTTTCCATTATGGAATATTTCAAGAGTATCAAATATTTTTGGACACAGTAAAGATGATAATGAGTCTCATGCTTTTTTGTTGAAATGAAAAATATTTAAAATTCTAACTTATTCTCACTTCTAAATGTTATTGCAGCATGAAACATTGTTAGCTGAAGTTGAATTCATGCAAAAACGGGTACTTATATATCATTACTTTAATTTGGTCATATTATTATTATTATTATTATTATTATTATTATTATTATTAATTTACTTTATTTATTTATTTTTGTATTATAACACTATTAGAAAATAATATTAAATTAAAATGTAAGTATTTAAAAAATGTGTATACTTACAATGTATGTGCAGGAAATTGAGCTGCAAAACCACAACAATTTTCTGAGAGCAAAGGTCTGTTCCTCAATCTCTACATAACCACACCTTTAATTTTATTTATTCATTGATAAGGTAAATTTCAATAGAAAACTTACAAAGGAAAAGTTTAAAAGTATGCCTCAAATATTTTAATTGTTTCAATTTTATTTTAAACATTTGAAGATAATTTTAACAGAAGAAATTGAATGAAAATTCAAATTTTGTAACAACAATTTAGATGTAGTTAAAATTAAATTTTATCTTAATTATGTTCAATAGAGTTGCAAATAACAAATTTTACATCATAAATAAAAAAAACTCTAATTCAAAAAATAGAGACTGCATTTAAATTGGAATTCAAATGTGTACCAAATTTATTAATTTTTTACGATCAACAAAACGCTTTAACAAAATAATCACTTTTAAATAACATTCTAAAGCAATTTAAAATATATAACAATTTCTTTGAAATTCAATGTTTCCGCTACATCATTACAAGGGATTTTTTTAATTACTTATGCTAAAATTAATTATTTTAATAGAATACTCGAAATTAATGGTCACTATTGTCCAAAAAGAAAAAAAAAAGCATTTTAAAGTATTGTTGGCTATGGAAAGATTATAATAAAATAAAATAAAAAAATTATGCTGGGAAAGTATGCATGCCACATCATGGCATATGTGCTGTAAATTGTAAGATTATTATGTGCTGAAAAAGTGAATAATTTTGTTGAAAATATTTTTCAACAGTAAAATACTATAGAATTTAATTCATCTGAATCCAAAGTAAAATATACTGTTTCTTGAAATACATATATTATATCTATGAATCTATCATTAACTTTTAAATTTATTTTTATATTTTGTGGATATATATATATATGTTGGTGCAGATAGGTGAATTTGAGAGAGCTCAACAACAACAACAACATCAACAGGAACAAAATTTTTTAATGGCACCTGGTGGAGGAACTATATGTGACACAATTGCATCTTCACAACAACCACCACCACCATTTGATCGCAACTTCTTTTAGGATCTGCTCACCAATATTGTTGTGTAAGCATCCATTTATATACATCTACTTCTGTTCTTCCACTGCTTAATTACTATAACAAAATATAAGATATGATGATAATTAAATAATTAAAGAGAAAATAGGAGAACCGATAGTAGGAAACTTAATGGAGAAATTTATGGTAGGTACTCATACAAAAACACCATGAAAAAGGCATTATAAATCGTTATATAATTTGACATGTTTAACCGAATTATTTAACTAACGATTTAGAATATTATTTTCATGTATCTACATAAATTCATATAATAGTAAAGAATATGTAAAAATAAAGTCAAATTATATTTTATATACATAATCCCTAGTTTTGACTATCTCCAGAAATTTTTTTTTTTTTAAATACTATTGGTAATAAAGTTATTTTCTATATACATAGTAAAGAATAAGGGAAGATAAAGTCAAATTATATTTCATTTGCTTGAGTTCCCTTAGCAATGTAACATTGATCATTATTATTTTGGCATGTTTCTCACAACCTTATTTTACCTTTATTTGACTGCAGCTGATAGAGGGTGGTGGAAACCAATGGAAGTTCAAGAACAGCCTTCACATAATTTAATCTATCTGAAATATATATAGTTCCAATAGTAGTGTGATCCTTAATTATAATGCTTTTGGAATTTACTTTAGTTACAAAATTTCTTCCAACTAGGAAGGAAAGAACCAACTTTTGCAACCATATACCGAACATAATATTAATATTATTGATGCTGATGTATCTCTAAATAAGAACCACTTTCTTTCTCACTTTTTTTTCTCCGTGTATGTTTCTGTTTGCTACCTTGCTCCTATGAGTTAAATGAAGGAAAATATTTTAAAAAATTTAATTTTTATACACTCTGATTGAATACATAAAACTAAAACTATCAGTGCCTCAATAACTGGGTAGTGATAATATTCGGAATATTGAGATTGCTTCATCACACCCATCTATATTAAGTACTAATTAACTGGGTAGTGATAATTAAATTAAATTTTGATTAATCTATATATCACGTACTCAAAAGAATATTTATAATATAATCACAAAAACCATTGGATTGCATGCTAAAACAAACTGCATACAGATTAAAGAACTATCCAACTGAAATTTCAATCGAGCAAAGCATTTCTCCATTATTATAAAAACTGTTTTTGTGATGCTTGAATCTTTCTAAATATAGCTTCATCTATTTATTTACTATTTACATTGACATGGCTTAATTAACTGATACAATACTATGCAGAACGTGTTGATTATTAGAGACTGAAGGCAAAACCTTCTTCCCTCTAACACCACACGTTATCTTTGCTTCAATCTATATAAATATTTTGAAGAACTTTGTTCATTTTTCAGCCTGTAATTATTCCACATCTCCTAGTAAATTTATTAGAGAAATTTACATATCGACTCCATAAACTTCGAACCTCTGGGAAACTAATTTCAAGCCATGGTTTTGCAGGGCCGGCGAAATGAATAACTGCGGCAGCTTCCACTCTTTCTCTGCTGATTTCGGCAGAGCCACGGCGATGGCCTAAATCAGTCACAAGCATTGATGAGTTTATAGAATGTACTTGACCCTCAAATGCAATCAATGCAGGAGGAAGCAATCCTGGATTCCACAATTCCAATCCAGACTTCAGGTTCTGAAGAATCAGATATGAAGAGAAGAAAAATGCTCAAGTAAACAATACTATACCATAATTACTAAATAAATAAACCATGAAAATTCTGAAGATTTTTTGCAAATTGCATCACATATTATAATATAAGTGAAACATTTTATGAAAATTTCAAATATCTAAGTTCTGCATCAAGAATGAGACACCATTTTAAAGGAAAAATTGAAGGTGCTAAACATTCATCATCAAGTGTTATTGTATACTTACAAGTTTCAACCAATGATGGTAAATCTCAGTGATATTTGTGTTCCTCCAAGCTTCAAGATCAAATATATTCATGCCATACAGCCATGTACAACGGTCGCCGTTGAAGCTTGATGAAATGAGAGGATGTGAAAAGTTTAAGTAGTCCATGTATTTAGTCCCAGCAGAGCAGCAACCATTTCCACACCATGA
>NW_026264258.1:3693361-3707799 GCF_000817695.3 Arachis duranensis
TGACTTTACCATTAAGATCTAGTTCCCACAAAGAAGATATGTCTTGTTGCACTACAACATCATCATCCAGAAATACTATCTTCTTGAGATCTGGAAACAGCTGTTGTGGTCGAAAATCAGACGATGAAACAATCATCATGAAGAATTGAGGCTTTGTTATTAGTAGTTGCTTAGTGATGGTTGTTCAACTGTTTAGACTTTGTTATTTATGAATGTATCAAAAGATTAAAATGACCATCATTAACAAATTACCTTAGGGAGGTAAATGATGAGATGATTCATCAATGAACGGCTGCTAGGCCTTAAAGTGTCCAAATATCTGTTATGATCTTGACTATGGTTGAGGTCTTTCTCTTTACTATGATAATGCTTCCAAATTAAGTGATTAATATCCAGCATATCTTTAATACCAGCATTTACTTCTGCAGACCAATCATATTGGTGCAATCCCCTTACTTCCACAACTGCTGATTCAATTGAATTGGTAGAAAACCAAGCATGCATTGGAGTATAAGTTTCCTTGTTAGTAACAATGTGAAAGACTAGTTTTTCTGGGTTGGCTGAATTTCGAACTGCAGAGGCCACAACAACAGAGGCAGCAAGGACATTGTCAGTTAGGAGAACCAGGTGGCGAAAATTAGGATCGATGAGGCGAGTCGCGTATTCGGGAGAAGGTAGACGAGAGCGAGCAATGGCATTTACAGCATACTCTTCAACTAAATTCAAACTAAGACAATGGAGACTTTTGGGAATACCCTGTGAAGCAAGATGCCAGTACTGCGCTTTGCGTTCCATCTGAAACAACTGAGTGTAAACCAGAAAAAAAAATGCATATTTTGATTATGATAGTTTACTTAAATGGACTGTAATGCAAGAACTTATTTAAAGGGAGGGACACTTTGATTATGATGTATCATCACCCAAATTCTCATAATGCTAATTTTAGAATTAATAAAATCATAGCTGCTTTAAAAATTAAAACATTGATAATTAATTGTGTGCTACGATTGATCAATTCATTAAGTTTCAATTCAACTCATTATTTTCTTGTTATGCTAGCTTCCCTCACTCCTCACATTCCTGATTTATAACATGAACTCTCTGTGGAGACATAATGTACACCATAACGAAATTCAGCTGTTCTTGTTAAGTAATCATATGTAGATTCAAATCAGTTTCCTCTCTTGTGGTGCTTCTCATGATTTTCAGTCTGAAATCACCACACTGAACCAAGCAATTTATTTCACATTAAAGGGTAACTATCAAAAGCAAACACAGTAAATGTACCATGGCTTTGGTCTTGAAAGCAAAAGTCTTAAGGTCTTGTTTTGAGGTAAACTCTTTCACAAGTTCATTGAATGACTCAGCTCCTATATCATCATTACCCTCATTTGCCTCCATTAGTGCTCTGGTAAGCTCATCTCTTAGTTTCTTCGTGCACATGCATAACAAATGTTAAGTGATTGATAATCATAACAAAGATAATTAAGTTTCATTAACGAGTACACAAAATAAAATTTTGATGTGTAGCTGTATTTCTTTTTCTTTATCTAATATGATATAATATCTGTAGTCCTTTACCATTGGATGAAATTAAATGTGGAGAACATCTTGTCTCATATATATTAATTTATAAAGAGATTTTTTTTTTCTTTATCAAAGGAGTGGAAGGACACTGCAGCAGAAAGCATGATAACTTAAATTAAAAAAGCTAAAACATGATGGATTAAAGGATTGTTTTTTTCTTCTGTACCAATTTGTAAGTTTTCTTTTGTGCAGTTTCATTTGATGCATTAGTAATTCATACACTAGAATCTTCAGAGACTTTAACCACATGAAGCAAAGATTTTACAAGCAGAACATATGGATGAAGGACACTGGCAAGTCAAGGAACAGCTAAGAACAGAACTATCACAGTTCACAGAGTGGATGATGGACATTATCCACTCAAAAGTGATGATGGAGAGGACTGTGCCTAAGTTGGTGACAGATAGACAGACACTACCCTTCTTTGGTGGATAACTCTTTATCAAAAACTAAAAAGAAAGAGATATTGACATAATTAGTGACATGAATAGTCAAGGTAGCATTTTTGTTTAGGGGTGATCGCTGAATCGAATCGGATCGGATATGACCAAAATTTCGATTCGATCCATACTAAATCCATCGGATCTCGGATCGTTTATCCGATATATCCATAAAACACGAAAATATTTTTAAGAGCATATTTTTATTAAAAAAATATCAATAAAATTCATTTTTTCTATTCTTTTAAATATGTTTATTTTTAAAATAATATTAAACATATTTTTTAAATAATAAATTAAAATAATACAATATGTATGATAATTATTAGTTAAAAAATATAAAAAGAATATTTACTTATTTATTTCTTTATTTTTGCGGATACACGAATATGCGGATATTGCCATAAAATCCGCAATCCATCCTATTAGTGTGCGGATCGGATCTATATCCGTAATTTTCGGATCAGATTCAGATAAACACCGCGGATATGCGAATCGAATCCGATCCATGAACACTCCTATTTTTGTTCCTCTATTTTTTTTTATATTACAAAGTTGAAATTCTTTCGTTTTTGAGAATAATAATGATCAAAATTTAAATTTTTAGAACATAAAAATTCAGATATCATTTTATAAGATCACTTCAAGTTATATCTCTAATAAGAAAAAAAGCAAATGTAAATGTTTACCAATAGATGGAATAAGCATAACGAAAATAAGGGTTATGTTAGCCTTGATATTAACTAATGAACGAAATGTATATAAATTATTGGTGCAAATTATTTTATTCTAAAATTCAGTAGTTTTGTCACGTAAATAAAAGTTATTTGTTTCAGATAATAAATACAGAAGATAAATATAACTATTTTGATTTAAGCGATAGCAACTAATTTAATTAGATTTTAGTTCTAAAAAATTTACAGGGTGTAAAACTATTTTATGATTTCTAAGTTATATCACATATTATGATTGATTGTAAATCAATCACATATAGGAAGAATGAAATTCACAATGATATTTCAACTATATATATTTATATTCAATTTATATAATTTTCTTTACATATAATAAGATAAAAAAAAAATGAACATCTTTTGTATTACAAATTCTTTAGGAATTTAAAGAGTTAATAATCAAATTAATCCTTAAAAAGTAACACATTTTTTAAATTTGTCTTTAAATTTTTTTTTTAATCAAATTAGTCTATCAAAAATTAAAATTTAATCATATTTATCTTTTAGTTATTCCATTAATAATTTTCGTTAAAAATTAATGTTGTAAAACGTTAATTGACAGCATACATAATACCTAACATATCTAATTGAAGATTAACTAAATATGTTTATGAAAATTTATTAATTTAATCATTATTTTCAATTACACAAACTTTATTTCCAATATAATCTAGCAACTAAATAAATAGATTTTCATAAATATATTTGATTAATATCTAATTAAACATATTAAATATCATATATGCTATTAATTAATATTTTACATAAGTCGTTCACACGAAAATTGTTGCTGGAGTTACATAAAGACAAATATGACAAATATGATTAGTTTATAATTTTTCAAAAATTAATTTGATTTATAAAATTTTTTAAGAGATGAATTTAGAGAACGCCTACACCTTTAACGAGTAATTTGACTATGAACCTGGGTTTAATGTTGCCGTTTCTTCTAATCTTCTGAACTTAAAAACTTTTAAGCTAGTAACAAAAGAAGAAGAATATGGTAAACGAAGCGCTTACCAATGACCTGTCAGCTCCACTGAAGAACCTCCATCCTCCACAGTCTGCAAAAATCCATTTACGTCAAAAACTCTATTCAATCTTTTAAAATATAGAAAGTTTCTTTCACTTTTTTACAAAGGTTTAGCTAATATTAGTTTTCATTATACGTATTAAATTAATAGAAAATTTTTAAATTTTTTATTTTAATAAATTCACAATAAATATTAGTTAGACTCATTTGGTAATTTACTTTCTCCATACTTGAAAAGTGATTAATTTACTTCTTCTCCACGTAACTAAATTATTAAAAATTATTGAAAAACTACCATAATAACTATTAAATAAAAAATACATAAATAATAAAAAAAAATCTAAAATCCAAGAACCTGAAACTTATAAAAACAGAAAGTAAAAAAAAAATACAAAAATAGAAAGTGTGAAAAAAAAGATAAAGAAAAAGGAAAAATTATTCACCGAAAGAAGAGCGAACCGAAGCTGATTCGAGAACAAAGATTGCGATTCTGACAAACAAAAACGGCAACAATGTTCCGAGCACCAGCGCCGCCGGAATCGCCGTCCGTGCAGTAATCCGGCGACCGGAGGCTGGCTTCGACGGAATCTTCAGCGATACATCTTCTGCCGCGCCGCCACCGGCACCGGCGCCGCTCGATATCGTGAGTCTCTTTATTCCCTTGGCAGATATAGAGAACTTCATCTATCTGTTTCTGGAATGTTCCATTGGAATCAATTTCAGCTCCTCATCGTTCGTTGCTTCGAGATCTAAAGCTACATTAGCTTCACTAACTCAGTGAGTCACTCACCGAGTCACTTTTACTTCTTCAGTGGTTCAGTTCAGTGTGTGTGAGAGAGAGATGCATTTGTAATAGAAGAAAAAGTGATCATAGATTCATAGTAGACTAGTCACGGGTTCTAATTTTTTCTTTCCATTTTTTATAAAATATAAAATAAAATGAAATTCAGTTTATTCTTTCTGTTTTTTAAAGTAAACCAGCCAAATGTTATTCCAAAAAGTGTGGCTCTTACAAAATAGACGGTAAAAGAAATTATTTGAAAATATTATAGTTTTATTTTTCAATAAATAATTGGTTAATATTTTTTAAGTTTTTTGCCTTTTACTTGTCTATTAATTTGTATTGATTATTAGTTTATTAAATTTATTTTTTAAACAACAATGAAAAATTAAATACTCTACGGTCTCAAAGTTACAAATAGTTGGCAAAATAATTGTGAGATAATATTAATATATGTTGCAGGTTATAAAAATCAGAAATATCTAATAAATTTTACTAGAATTGGGTCCCAAACTCCAAATGGTAAATTGGTAAATTTCACCTGTGTTATGAATTATGATTGGTCAAAACTTCAGAAATTATTTTTTTTATGGATGCAGGGATGGTGTATTGGCCGGATAGAGAAAGTCTAGGGAGGTCAGCAAATTTTGAGGTTTTTAACCATCAATTAGCCATCAATGATTTTTTAATGGTGTGAGATTGCATCTAATGGTGGAGAATTATTTAATTTTCCTTTGATAGTTAAGTGCTGACCAGAATTTAGCAAAAATGCTGGCCCCTTAGCACTCTTTGGCCAGATATTGGTCAATGAAAAATATTGCCGGAGTATGGAATTCACGGTCAACACGTCGGGGGCATGCTGACTGTGACGTGGCGACACTCCTCCACCACGCCAAGGGCGTGCTGACTCACCACGCAGGGGGCGTGGTGCCTGGAGAATCGTGAAGCGCATCAGAGATTCCCTCGAGTTCCAATGCTGCTGCTGCACCATGTGGAGGGCGTTCTGCAGGCTGCCTACATGCAGGGGACAACCCCCCTCTTCCGGAACCAGCGAGCTCTCTCCTTCTTCTATATATATGCATGAGTCTTCGTTTATTGTAAGGGAAATAACAAGAGAGAAATAGTAGTTAGTAGCATACTGAAGCAAAGAAATTAGAAAGAAAGAAAGAAGTGTGGGTTGTTATAGGTTTAGGGGGAGAAGAGTGTAGTGAGTAGTAGTTAGTAGTAGTGAATTTAAAGTTTATACCAATGAAAAAAATTTTTAGTTTTAGGAATTTAAAAAAAATGGTACGTAATTATATGGCACTCGAAGAACATATTATCAATTATTTGGATCATTCTATTTATGTAAGTTGGCAAATTTTAATTTTTTTCTGTATTTAAAATTTATTTTTTATGTATTTATATTTTTTAATGTATATGTATTTTGTAATGAGAATATTATTTTCTATATTTTATAAAGATTTTAATAATATAATAATAATTTTTATGAAATAAACGTTAATAATAATAATAATAATAATATGTAATTTTTAAATATTTTAATAAATAAGATATTAAAATAAATATGTGAATGTTTATTAAAATATTTATAAGGATTATTATTTAATTAATGTAACGTATATCTTTGTTGATGCAGCCTAACAGGAATTTGTTGGTGCGTAAACTGGATCTACTACAAACGTGAAATTCGATGGTAGAGAACTACTTACGCACCACGGGATTCTACCACGTCTCTAGAATTGGAGTCATAAGAGGATTTCACCCATGTTAGCTGCCCTGGTTGAAAGGTGGAGGCCTGAAACCCACACCTTTGTATTGTCGATCGGTGAGGTTACAGTGACATTAGAGGATGTCGCTCATATATTCGGCCTACCCATTGATGGAGAGCCTGTCAGTGGATGGACAGATAGTAGTAGCGACTTCGTTCAAAGTCAGGGCATAGCGATATTCGGTCGTGAGCCATCAGTCAGTCATAATGCGAAGTCCTATATAAAGCTGGGTTGGGTTCGACGTATTAGAGACGCAGAGCTGTTGGACACTGAGGAGTCCATCAGGCGATACGTCAGATGTCATATCTTCTGTTTGTTAGGGTCGACTCTATTCACGGACAAGTCGACCGCATATGCCCATGCGAAATATCTACCATTGCTTTGCGATTTCGAGCGGATCCGTACTTATAGTTAGGGGGTCAGCATGTCTGGCACATCTTTACAGAGCACTATGCCGTGCATCACGATATGATACAAAGGAGATGGATGGTCCTCTAAATTTGTTGTTTGTTTGTGTTGGGAATAAGACACCATTCCCCCTTGAGAAAAACACCTTTGAAAGAGAAATAAAATAGACACGATCATAACACAAGAATTTAACGTGGAAACTCCAATTACCGGAGAAAAAATCACGGCTGTTGTCAAATGACAACCAGAGAATATCACTATGTGAAAATTGTTACAACACATAGACTTCTTTCTCTCTAACACCGGCACCCCAGCACACCCACACTCTCTCAAAGCAAATATCTAAATACACCTCACAACACTCTCTAATCAAAGAGTATAAAGAAAAAAAAAGTCAGATACAAGCTTAAAGTGTTTCTGACTGGTGCAAAAAATATGGAGAACTTAGCCTCATATTTATAGCCTAGACCACCCACTCCATTTGCTATTCTAAGCAATGTGGGACTAATTCAACCAAATCCTAACAATCTCCATCTTGATTGAAATAGTCACACATCTTCAGCTTCCATTGTCAACACCGACAATTCTTTGCTGTCATTGTCTATACCGACAATCATAGTTCAGAGAACTATCATACTCCACCATGAAAGTATACTCACTTGGAATTAGACCACTCCAAGCATTTCGACTTGGTACAGATCGAAACCTTGCTGAAAATTCATGGTGCAACTTCCAAATTGGCTTTTCTTGGAAGTTCTTCAGCCATCGACCTAACTCCGCCACACACCTTGCATCTCAATGCCAACCAATGCCCGTGTGCAATTGTGGACCCGATTGCCACAATTTATCCTTATCCATGGCAGTGCGGTAATACCATGAGGATACTTCTTGTCTTCTAGAGAACATCATCTTCTCTCATAGAGAGAGCAACCAGAGATCTTCTCCTTCAACGCCTTGTGCAAATCTGATTGTATCAACACATCCTTGACTTGTATTTGCCACAAGCCAAAATTGATTCTTCCATCAAATTTCTCTATTTCAAGCTTCACAGCACTTGAATATCCTGACATTGTTGTAACCGTATACTGGAATAGTATAACTTAACTGTAGACCGTGCACTAGGAAGGGTCCCCAAGAAAGAGAGGTGGGTCACAATGGACACACTTAAATACCAAGTCTTTCCTTAGCCAGAACCTTTCCAAACTGCACTCTCATAGTGTCACACTGCCTTCTAGCAACAACAACAGCAACCAAAGCTCAACCTCAAGCCACAGAACAAAATTCTTTTTTGATGTGGAAGGTCAGACTAGGCTGCAACCACAGAGCATACTAAGAATAAATCCCACCGAACCGAAGCTCTGATACCACTTGTTGGGAATAAGACACCATTCCCCCTTGAGAAAAACACCTTTGACAGAAAAATAAAATAGACACAATCACAACACAAGAATTTAACGTGGAAACTCCAATTACCGGAGAAAAAACCACGGCCGTTGTCAAATGACAACCAGAGAATATCACTATGTGAAAATTGTTACAACACATAGACTTCTTTCTCTCTAACACCGGCACCCCAGTACACCCACACTCTCTCAAAGCAAATATCTAACTACACCTCACAACACTCTCTAATCAAAGAGTACAGAGGAAAAGAAAAATCAGATACAAGCTTAAAGTGTTTCCGACTGGTGCAAAAACAAATGGAGAACTTAGCCTCATATTTATAGCCTAGGCCACCCACTCCATTTGCTATCCTAAGCAATGTGGGACTAATTCAACCAAATCCTAACAGTGGATTGATAGGTTAATCCTCATCTTTCATTTAATGATATTTCATAGTTCTTTAGATTGAGGCTGCAAAATTAATGGCAGTGATGGTAGAAAGCAATGTTGGTAGTAGTGTTGCAGTGATAGGAGTAAATATGATATTTGATTGAGATCAATATGTCTTGTACATCATTACCAAACATAGCAAAAAAAATTGTGTATTATGTGTCTATGTCTTACTGTGTATTTGTGTCTATGTATTTATGTCTTAAAGACACTATCCAAATACTGCCAAATGGATTAGTCCATCCTATTTAAATATGTAGTTCCAAAAGTACACTCTCATTTCGCAACGAAATAAAAACTTAAAATAAAATTTATAAAATAAAAATTGAGCTTTTTTTTAGGAATTAAATTGATTTTTTTAGTTTAACCTAAATCGAAACTAAAAAAATTAGATGAATTGCAAAAAAATAAAGTGATTTTTTTACAAAATTCAATAACTCGTAATTAAAAACTATTCTAAACAACATAAAATTAATATCTAAATCTATCTTTTTTGGTTGGCTAAATGGATCCATCCAATTGACTAAAGTTTATTTGCTATCCATAATCACAAGGTTAAACACTAATTTTACAGAACTAATTTAAATTGAGTAGTTAATTTATTTGTGTGCTTAAGTAAATGTTGACGGATTAAATCTAACTTTGTATATGCATCAATTCATTGACCAACGATAAATTCTTGAATGAAATTTAGATTTTCAATAATTAGTCTTTGAGTTGTTGGACTAGTAAATATCACAAAAAAAAAACTAATTTTATCGTTAAAGGAGATTTAGAAAAAAGGGAAAGGAAAATACATAGCGACACTAATTGAATTTGATTAAACGAGTTGTCCCTTGATATTGGTAGGTTTAGAATCCCCTTTACCTTTATGCCATCAACCTCACCTTTGGGTGTATGGTGTTTAAGCTCTTTCTTGCATAGCCTCTAAATATTGAAGGCACATGTTATGCAACTTTGATGTATCCTCTCATGTAAACAAAATAATAATAATAAACAATAAGTAGTAAACACTACACAATGCAATTTCCCAAAAGAGAAAACAAAAAACTAACAACGCGTATGTACTAACCAGAGATTTTGGAGATTCCTTCCTTGTTTTGTCTTGTCATGTCTACTTCCTTTTCTTTAATCTTTATTGGACCAATTGCTGGATTCTTGTAACATAAACCAGAAAAAACAAAATCATCAGTTAGTGATATGCCATGCTTAAAGGTAAAGACATATTTTCGATCTATAGTGTTATTGAATGAACAACTTTTGCAATACATGATTGATAATGATGGATTGGTGATCGACCAAGTATTTTGGTAATAAGTAAAGGTTCTAAAGTGAACTTTCCTAAGATACCAATAATGCATGTGTTCCTTCTGATGCTTCTCACTTCAATTCACAATTATCACCTAGCTCATATTCTTCTTTAATAACTTAGTTTTTGCATCCTTGAATATATTTTTTTCTGTAAAATACTCTGTTTCCGATTCAAACTTATTGGTAATTAATGCAAGTAGTTTATAATTTTAGTTTCAAATGTTTGATCAATTTTAAAAGTATTTGGAAAGTAGAAAAAGAAAGTTTTTTTTCTAAAATAAAATTAAAAATTTTATTATTTTCTCAAATACGATTTTTGGACTTTAATTCTTCAAATACGTTTTTTTTTTTATTTGGACAAGTTTGCCTTACTAAAAAGAATCAGTTAAAACCCTATTGAATAAGCCCGTAGCATAAAAAGAAATGCAACATACGGGACAATTTATATTACTAACAACCGAATAATACTGTCCCTTTTTTCAAAGGAGATTAGAAATATTTAAAGTGAAAAATTTGATAAAATAAAAAAATTAAATTACTTTTAAATCAACATATAAGTGTAATTTTATTAATTTTTTCAGTTTAAAAGAGTTTTTTATGAACAATAACCTTGTTTTCAGTGCCAAAGAACTATAATTTAAATAACATAACTGTTCCTATCCTGACCCAATGATAAAAGTCCAGACCCCTTATTTATATTAGGGTTTTTAAATAAACCGGTTTGGTTCGGTTTGGTTAGGGTTTTCACTAACAAAATTGAAAACCGAACCGAACCGTAAAAAAATAGCAAAAATTTATTTTTTCGGTTTTTCGGTTTTCGGTTTATTCGGTTTTTTTTGGCTCGGTTGTTCGGTTTTGTTTGGTTTGGATCGGTTTTGAACACCCCTAGTTTGCGGGGTCGTACTTCCGACAACACGTCAGAGAGTGCGTCATGTGAAAGTGGTTTTATCCAACGTCAGCGGGCATACGCAGTTGTTGACACGTTCAACCCCGGTCTATCCACTCCAGCAGAGGCAGACGGGTCGGCCGCTCCGACAGATGCAGGTGGATCAGCCGCTCCTACAGAGGCAGGCGGTTCGGGAGCTCCGGGGGTGGATGACTCAGTTCGAGGTCACCCATATGACCTACGGACGGAGCGAAATCCACCTGATAGGTATACTCCATCGCGATTAGGTCCGGGCATTATGCGTAAGGGACTGCACTGGTTCGTTGGAAAGAAGTGAGCTTCGGTTTAGGTTTTTTTTATCTTATTTTCAGAATTAACTTAATGCAAATCGTGTTTAATGTTTGTCTTGTTAACTTATGTAAATCGTGTTTAATGTTTGTTTTATTAACTTATGTAATCAGTTAATGACAATATTAAGCGATCATTAAAATATCAATGGATAGACTTCAATTGAAAAATACAAACACGTCTAATTTCAAAAGCATCAACCAACAAAATACAAATTAAAAAATACAAACATGACAATATTAAACTACGAACCAGCACCACTCGGTCTAGCACGCTGAGGACACCTACTCCGACTATGACCCTGAGCACCACAGAGACGGCATATCCGAGGACTACGCATGTCGCGTGAGTCCATTTCATTCAAGTATCGGGTTAGTTTGGGCTTGCCTTTAGACGTTCGCCTCAGCACGGGATTAGCGTACCAAAGTGGGTCCCTCATAAGCAGGCCATGTCTCGGGATCACCTAACGGTGTGAACTCAAATCTATATACCTTACGAACCTCCGTCATCTTGTATACTTCATGCACATACAACTGCCAATCGAGACGCTGGTTAGCACAGCAAGCAATAACATGGCGACATGGTATTCATTCAACCGGAAAGTGCCCACAGTCACATGTCCGTCGTGCAAGATCAACAACTAACACCTTTCCAGTAGTCATTTCGCGCACCTGAAATACCTCATTTCGTCTATCAAAGCGGTACACAACTATATTCTCAGCCTATTGCATACTTGCTTCTATCCGCTGTTGCGCAAATGCGGAGTACGTATATACAGCACGCTTGCGTTCGTGAGTCTCAGCATTCTTCCGCGTAAAAAGTTCATTTAACCTATAATATGTTGCTCGGACTAGTGCCAACACAGGTAGATTACGGGCACCCTTCAACACTGAGTTAATGTACTTGACAAGGTTCGTTGTCATATGGCCCCATCGATGTCCCTCGTCGAATGCCAATACCCAATGTCTGAGTCCAATGGTATCGCACCACCTAGCATATGCCTCGCCTCGCTCTTCCAACCTCTTATAGTTGATATTGTACTCCTCCACCGTTCTTGAATACCCTATGTTGACAACAAGCTTTTGCAAGTGAGGGACTTTGAATGCCCTTAAGAAGTTACTGTCGATGTGTCTTATATAAAACATCCACCATGCTCTTGGAGGTTGCCAGTCACCACCAGAACGATTTACTGCTGCCTATATTGACTCATGTCAGTCTAAGATCATACCCACACCATCTTTTCTAACAACATACATTCGCATATTCCTGAGAAAGAAGTGCCACGCATCAGCTGTCTCCCCTTCCACCAAGGCAAAGGCGATAGGCACAATGTTCTGGTTCCCATCTTGTGCAACAGCGACTAGAAGTGTACCTTTGTATTTTCCGTATAGGTGTGTGCCGTCAACCTAAACCAGAGGCTTGTAATGCCTGAAAGCCCTAATACATGGATTGAAACTCCAGAATATACGATGAAGTATTTTTACACCTTGCGCCTCCTCATTTCTGTTGTACAGTGGTCGTATTTCTATTTGGACAACTGAGCCAGACATCTTCTGCACCATGACCGAGAGCCACCATGGCAAGGCTTTGTAAGAATCCTCCCAACCACCGAAAACTTTGGCTACGGACTTCTGTTTTGCCAACCAAGCCTTTTGGTAACTGATGGTATAGTTGAACCTTGACTGGACTTCCGCAATTATAGATTTCACCTTGATGGACGGGTCCGTCTCGACCAATGGCCTTATAGCCTCAGCAATTATATCCGAGTCCAACTTGGAATGATCTTGTGAGATCGTTCCGATCGTGCACGTGTGCCTACCGTTGTATCTGCGTATCTCCCAATAACCTTTTTTCCGTATCAAGCTAGCTCGGATAAGCCAGTCACATCCACACCCGTACATCTTGCATTTTGCATAGAATGTCTGTGGCTCAGACTCATACACATCATAGTCAACTCCTCTAGATATAGTGAAACTTCTAATTGCTGTGACGACCGACTTTCTAGAACTGTATTCCATTCCAATCCGGAACTCTCTGTCCTCAGGATAAGCAATTCCTACAGAAAGCTGAAATCATTGTTTATTGATCAATCCAAAGTATAAACTAACAAAAACTTATTATTTAGTCAACACGTACCTATGTTTGCATATTCCGGAAACTCGGGGGCATGCATGGCGTCGAGATCCAACTCACGCATAAAGGGTGGAACGCCCATCGGTTGACTGCTCGAGGGATGAACCACTACATTCTCTGCTGCTGCCTCAACTCGCACATCACCATCTTCATCTTTATTGCCGGTTTCATAAGTGGCTTCGAAGTCCTCTTCGCTGTCACTATCCATTCCTTCGTACACTGTAACTCTATCATAATTTACATCTATATCATTTTGGACCGCTACTGCCTCTACAGCTTCAAACTCAATGTACAACTCAATCTGTGGGTGTCGCATATGAGTCTACCGGTGAATTTGAAACATATTCTGCATACTCGCTTCATCCGTGATCGGCATGGTATCAAACTGTATTAGACCACCAAAAACTACAACCGGATTTTGGTACAGAATTCTGCTCACTCTCATTAACGTACCATTCTCCATGCTTTGACAGAGGCCGCTCTGCAGCTCCATTAATTTCATCGTGCATGGAACCACAAACGAAAACGGATTCTGGGACACAAACCTCACTCCCTCATGAGTATTACGTATTATCTCACCGTTACGATACACCACCAAATTTGCGGTGCCCTCCATTACACTAACAACAGCCTGAAAGAATACTCACAACACACTCAAATCTTACTCTGTATGCAAAATACTATCGAGCTTTGCCTTATACAGAGGGGTGCACTTAACACGCCCCCCACGTGCTGCCTGCCTCACCCAATCACGTTTTAACACGTGGCAGAACGCCCCTGCGTGCTGACTTAGCACACCTCCCACGTGTTGCATACTTGGACCAATCAGCCTTCGCCACATCAGCACGCCCTCCGCGTGCTGACTCAGCACGCCCCCACGTGCTGACTCAGCACGCCCCCACGTGCTGCCCCTGCTAGCCAGTCAACTTCTGCCACGTCAGCACGCTCCCTGCGTGCTGCCTAATTGGCTCAACCACACCATGCCACCTAGCTATCACGCCCCCCACGTGTTGTAGATACCACGCTCCTTGCATGCTGTACCTTCATTTGGCACGTCCACCTATGTGTAATACACATAAGTTCTCTATTTTCATACAATACACCACAATATTTTCCATATTTAAATTAATGAGCCTCAAAACTTAATTGATACCGATACATAAAAAGTAACA
>NW_026264258.1:3707881-3723313 GCF_000817695.3 Arachis duranensis
CTTATACTAATAATTAATTTTAATAGTTATTTTTAATATAATCGTCCATTCCCACAGGATGAAAATCACTGCCTTATATCCGTGTCCGTGTGTTCCAATGGATAAGGATTATAGCTATAATCTACGTCTTAAACTTTTTCTATATTTTTCCTGATGAAGTTTATTCCTTTCTTCACTATATAAGTTGTCGCCGTTTTATTACCTTCGAGCTTTGGCTTCTAGTTTTTTGTAATGGAATACTTGCCACTTTTGCCTCAGTGAAGTGACCACTCACCACACCATCGCCAACCCAATAGACCTATATATATCTTATCGGATATCTTTATATTTTTATGAATAAATAATATCTTTTTCAATTTCTAATCACGTGTCGATAAAATGAATCGTCTTTTCATAATTCAAAAATTATTAATTGATTTCAAATCATCCAAACAATTTATCTAAACATTAAAAAAGTCTTGAGTTTAAGTCTGAGATATGTTAAACTATATTTTTTATAAATTATATATAATAAAAACAATAAAAAAAGTTGTCCATCAAAATATTATATATAATATTAGATATATCAAATGTACTCATATTTTACTATCCATGTGGCTGTAATTTAAGTAAAATGTATATCTTATTTAATAGCAAAATAAAACAAAAAATAGTCTAATATACAAAATAAAATATATCATTTAAATAAGAATAAATATCATTTTTGTCTCTAACTATTTGTTCGATAGACTTTTCAAATTCAAATCGGTCTCTATCTACTTTGATATATGTACATTTCAGTCTCTATCTACTTTGAGTAAATGCCTTTTTCGATTCCTAACCAGGGACTGAAACGTACATATATCAAAATAGATAGGGACCAATTTGGATATTTAAATTTTTTAAGGAGTAAAAAGTCCATCGGACAAATGATTAGGAACCGAAAAGAACATTTACTCTTTAAATAATGAGAATGTTAAAAAAGTATTAAAATTTATTTTTTTTAGTTATTAATATTTAAAAATATAAATTAAAATATATTATTAAATTACTAAACTAAAAAAATTAGATTGATGACAAAAAATAATTGTAAAAAATAATAAATTTTGATAATTTTTTAGTATTTTTTTAAATAATTTTAGGAGAAAGAAGATTAACAAATTAAGGCTATATATAAAGGTATGGGCAAAAAGAAAAACTCACACATAAATAGCGATAATAATTAACTAAACCTAGTTTGAACTTTGAAGCAATAGGGTCGACTAAAATCGGAAGCACCTAGTTATAATGAGTCAGCACTGAATCTTTTTCCCTATGGAATTCGAATCTTTTGTTTGGCAGTTAGTTGAGTTTGTGGCCTAGTTGAGGAGCGTCGCTAATTATTTTTGGCATGCATGTAGAAATGGTGTCAATTTTAATGCAATTAACTGGGGTGTTTGGTGTGAATTGCATTCATATGGTATATAATCACAAGTTGCACACTTTGTGAAACCCCAAAAATCAACCTTACTTTTTAAAATTGTCACAATCTAAAGGTGTTGCGAAATAATTATTAGGGTTAAGTACGATTTTGTTTCTGTTATTTGATGTACTAGTTTAGCAATTAGTTAATTAATTTATTAGTTGTAGCAACAACTTAGTTAGACAAGTAGTTTATAACAGAATTTTAGTTGGCTCCTAATTATTCTAATTCAATTGGTTAGATGAACAATATATATCTATCTGATTGTTGTAACAGTGTAAAGTGCGATTCATCATTTAGTACACTGAAAAAATAAGAACTCTCATTTCTTCTCTCTGTTTTCACTTCTGCTCTATTCTCACACTTCCTTTGCGCACCTTCAACATGTTACGGTGGTACCCAAATGGGTGAGAATAGAAGGAACAGCGATTGAGAAAAGAGAAGCTCATAATTCAAATCGAAGCACACATCAAGTGCAAGATCTAAAACCTAGTGATGGATCCAACTCAAAATTCAGAGCAATTTCGAATGAACCAAAGCAATTCCTTCCAAGGCCTCGATCCTCAAGGTATCGCGGCGTTCTTGAACCAGATCTCATCGATTTAGGCTCACCTCAACATGAATGGCAGCAACCCTAGCCAAGATTCATCGAGCCACTTCTACCTTCCTCCTTTCGAAAATACTGGTATTCCCCTCATCCCTACCATTCTTGATGGCGAGAATTACAGTAGTTGGAGCAATGCGATGTTGTTAGTCCTAAAATCGAAAAACAAGCTAAAAATTTGTTGATGGAAGTTTAAAGAAACCTGATAAAAATGATCCATTGTTTGAACTGTGGGATAGATGTAATATATATGTCTTAGCCTGGATTAAAATCTCGCTGAACCCTGAAATCACCCGAAGCATGATGTGAAACAAGGTTGCATATGAGCTTTGGGATGACCTGAAACACTGGTATCATACAGGTGATAGATTTTGAATTACAGAACTGCAGGAGGAGCTATATGGAACAAGACAAGGAGAAATGAGCGTGACACAATACTTCACAAAGCTGAAGTCACTATGGGAAGAATTTGATGATTTCAGGCCAAATCCACCCTGCAATTGTAAATCTGTGTGTACTTGTGGATTAAGAGAAATGCGAAAGTATAGAATGGAAAATCATGTAACTAGATTCCTAAGAGGACTTAATGAACAGTTTGTGAATGTTAGAACTCAGGTCATGCTAATGGAGCCACTGCCAGATTTAAAGGCTGTGTTTTCCATGATGACTAGACAAGAAAGACAAAACCAGACAATGGATGATACCATAAATCCCAAGATCTTGTTACACTCTACCAATTTCTTCAACACTGCTGTGACCTCACAAGGCAGAGGGAGAGGAAAAGGTAGAGGAGGTAGATTCCAAGGCTCTGGAAGAGGACAAACGAAAAGAGATAGAATGCAGAGTTCATACTGTGGTAAAGGAGGCTACACAGTGGATGTATGTTACAAGAAACATGGTTCCCCCATCTTAGACAGAAATCTGAACTTGAACGGAGGTTTGGGAGCAGTGAATTTCAGTGCTAAAATAAATGGCGATGGCATTGACGATTCTGGCTGTGTGGAAGAAAATGGAACTTCCAATGTTGACTTTACTCCAGAGCAAAAATCACCCCTACTAGCTTTACTCAACAAAGGAGAGGCAAAGCAGATCCACAGTGCTAACCAAATCACAACCCTAGAATAAGTACCTCATTAAGGTAAGTTAGTGTATATGATGCATTTTAAGTCAAGCATGTTGGCTTTAAACATTTCTGCACCAAAACATGGTTGTTGGATAATAGATACAGGAACTACTGTTCACGTATCCTATTGCCTAGAAGATTTTCAAACTCATTTCAAGATAGCTCCTATAATTATTCGGTTGCCTAATGGTGCACAAACCATTAGCAATATTGTTGGAACTATCAAATTTTTAAACAAACTGTACCTCATAAATGTATTACACGTCCCATCTTTCAATTTCAAGTTGATATCAGTATCAAAAGCTACAAAATATTTGTATTGTAAAATGAGTTTTACTGATGACGATTGTGAGATACAGGATTTATTCTCGAAGAAGACGATTGGAGCAGCTAGAGTGTGTGGTGGCCTTTATACCTTGAATTGTGATGCTACGCGATCAGAAATTACACAGGTATCAAATAAAACTCATGTAAACATGTCAATACTGAATATTTCAAACACAAAGTTATGACATTTTAGGTTAGGTCATGCACCATTTCATAGAATGAAAGAAATGAAGAAAATTTTCAGATTCATTCATTGTGACACTGATGTACAGCCTTGTGACTCATGTCATCTAGTAAGGCAAAAGAGATTATCATTCAATAATAGTAGCACAGTTTTATTAACTTTCTTTGATTTAATTCATGTGGATGTTTGGGGCCCACTGGCCATTCCTTCTATGGGAGGACATAGATATTTCTTAACCATAGTGGACGATAAAACAAGGTTCACTTGGGTATTTTTCATGAAAAACAAAACTGAAGTTACTGATCTCATTAAATTCTTTGTAAATTTTGTTAAAACACAGTACGACAGCAAATCAGATGTATAAAGTTCGATAATAGAACTGGATTTATGATGCATTCTTTCTTCAATGAAACTGGTATATTACACCAAAGATCATGTATTGAAACTCCTCAACATTATGGTATTGTTGAACGAAAACATCAATACATTCTTGAAATAACTAGAGCAATTTTCTTTCACTCAAATGTCCCCAAGTATTTTTGACAATATGCAGTTTTATATTTAGTTCACATCATGAATAGATTACTATCAAATTTTTGGAATAATTTATCACCTTATCAAGCTTTGCATAACTCTTTACCTGACATATCTCATTTAAGGGTGTTTGGGTATCTGGCATATGCCACTACACTCCAAGCAAATCGAAAGAAACTGGATCCAAGATCCAAAAGGTGTGCATTTTTGGGTTTCAGGGAGGGTATCATGGGATATCTCTTAATTGATCTAAAGACTAGAGAGATATTTACTTCAAGAAATGTGTCCTTCTATGAACATCATTTTCCATACTTAAGCACACACCCTGACCAAAGCACACATACTGCATCTTCTATTCAGTTCAAAATTGACCCCTTTGCATATGCCATCATTCTTCAACCTCACACAGCACACACTAATCATCAAGCATCACATGCATCCAACTCACACACTGAGACTTCCAACAATAATAATGATGCCTCACAAAATTTCAATTCATCACATACACCATCAATTCAATCTCCATCACCTAATCAAACAAATATGCCACAAAATCACACACTTGCACCTCAACATGCATCACCACTGCCCCCTGTTAAGAAAATCAACAAGAATTCGCAGAGCACCATCACATTTGCAAGACTATCATTGTCTAAATGCTACCACTTCTCGGCTTCCACTCCAAAAATCTGAAAGGTACCCTTTATCGAATTATTTGTCATATAAAAAATTTTCTGCATCACATACTGTATATTCTCTAGCCATATCTTCTAACATTAAACCCAAGCACTAAAGTGAAGTAATTACTCAATCTTGTTGGGTTGATACTATTAAGAATGAACTCCAAGCTCTTGAGCAAAGTCAAACTTGGAAGCTCACTTCACTTCCACCCGACAAGAAGGCAATTGGCAACAAGTGGATTTTCAAAGTGAAATACAACCCTGATGGTAGCATTGAATGGTACAAGGCATGATTAGTAGCGAAGGGATTCACCCAAGTCCCTGGGATTGATTATCGGGACACATTTAGCCCTGTGATGAAGCTGGGCAGCTTGAGAGTTGTCTTGGCTGTGGTTGCGGCAAAGGGATGGTTCCTCAAGCAAATTGATGTCAATACAGCATTCTTGCATGGCGATTTGGATGAGGAGGTGTACATGAAACCACATCAAGGGTTGAACGTCAAAGCTAGCCAAGTGTGCAAACTTGAAAAGTCGCTTTATGGTCTAAAACAAGCGAGTCGACAGCGGAATACAAAGTTAAAATGTATTCTGGTTGAGTTGGGTTTTGTTCAATCAAAGGCTTATTATAGTTTGTTTACTAAGCAAACTAAATTTGGATTCACTGCATTGTTAGTTTACGTTGACAATTTGATATTGGCTGTAAATGATTTGGGAGAAATTAATGCTGTCAAAATAGTCTTCGATGATAGGTTCAAAATCAAGGACATTGGAAATTTGAAATTCTTTATTGGGATGGAGGTTGCATGATCGAAAGAGGGCATTCTTCTTAATCAAAGAAAGTATGCTATGGATATCTTGAAAGATGCTGGTTTTGAGAACTGCAAGCCTGCTTCTACCCCTATCGACTACAGTACCAAACTCAGCAAAAATGAAGGCGTTCCTCTCTCAGATTCCACAGAATATTGAAAGTTAGTTGAAAAATTGCTCTATTTGACTAACACCCGACCTGACATTAGCTTTGCCATTGGAAAGTTCAGTCAATACCTTGACCACCCCACTACTTCTAACCTCAGTGCTGTCCATCGAATCATTAAATACATCAAAGCTTCACCTGCCACTGGCATTGCCACCTCTGATCTCTGTATCACTGGATTTGCTGATTCTGATTGGACGGCATGTCCTGGTTCAAGAAGATCTGTGACAGCCTACTGCTTCTACATCGACACTGCCCTGGTTTTATGAAAGAGCTAAAAGCAAGTGACAGTTGCTTGTAGTTCAGGCGAAGCTGAATATCGGGCGCTCGCCGCTGCTACTAAGGAGGCTATTTGGCTCAGTTTCATTTCGAAGGACATAGAAATGCCTCTCACCAAGCCCATCAGCACCTACTGTGACAGCCAATCTGCCATTCACATCGCCTCCAACTCAGTGTTCTACGAGCGCACGAAGCACATAGAGGCCGATTGCCACATTGTATGCGACAAGTTCCAAGAAGGTCTTATTCATCTTCTTCCCATCTCTATCACTGAACAGGTTGTGGATATCCTGACCAAACCGCTGCCTTCGTCCATGTTCTTTACATTCTTTGGCATGTTAGAACTGGTCAACTTACACACTCCTAACTTGAAGAAGGGTGTTACTTATGTACTAGCTTAGCAATTAGTTAATTGATTTATTAGTTGTAGCAACAAGTTAGTTAGATAAGTAGTATATAATAGAATTTTGGTTAGCGCCTAATTATTCTAACTCATTTGGTTAGATGAACAATATATATATATCTGATTGTTGTAACAGTGTAAAGTGCAGTTCATCATTCAGTATACTGAGAAACCAAGAACTCTCATTTCTTCTCTCTGTTTCCACTTCTACTCTGTTCTCACACTCCCCTTGCGCACCTTCAATAGGTCCTAAAGTATAGGGCGAAAATTTTTTTCGTTTCAAATATTTTTTTGCATGCAAAATCGTTCCTAAGGTTTAACTTGGTTTTAAAATAGTCCGTATCTTAGGGACCAAAATTGTATGGAGATGGCAGCGGAAGTGAAAACAGAGATGGATCGTAGACAGCTTCTTCTTTTTCTACCCTTCCCCTTTCTTTTTCTTCCTTTCCCCTTTCGCATGAGCAAAAACACTCTTTTTCTCTTTTGTTTTATTTTATAATTTTTTTGTTATGGTAACTTGGTCCAAAATTTTAATATTTATGTAAAAATGACGATTTTAAAACTTAGTTTTAAACCTTAGGGACGATTTTGTATGCAAAAAAAGTTGGAAACAAAAAAATTTGTCAACCTATACCTTAAGGATAAAAATCGTACTTAATCCTAATTATTAAAGTAGAGAGACATATGTCTGATTTTTTAAATTACTCAAAAAAGTGATTTATGTGGCAAATTAGTTTTTTTTTTTTTTAAATATAAATTGAAACACAAATTGCAAATTAATTTTTCTCACCACTGTCGTTCACCACCATTCACCAACACCGTCACATCCCTTCTGTCTTTTACTTCTTCATTTATCTCCTTACTGTCTCTCGCGTCCTTAGCCTCCGTGATCACGTTCCATTGCCCCTGTGTCCGCCTCCTCTACCAGCGCCATCGTGTCTCGCCACCGTCTCTCACATCCTGAGCCTTTGTGATCCTTGTGTCCGCCTCCTCCAAACCACTAGCATCATCGCGTCTCCATCACCGTTTTTCATGTCCACCCATGACTCCTGTTTGCACCGCCTTCGTCCGCTTCTTTCAGCAGTACCGTCGAGTCTTGTTATTATTCGCCGTGTCTATTGTGTTTGCCATCTCTGTTGGAACAGCAGTTTATTTCTCCTTCTTGAGCTAGGGATACAGAGTCAACGATGATATTAAGTTATTATTATTACCAGTACATCATTTTGGAGGGAACTATTTCTAAAATTTCTATATAAGACGCATAAAATTATTTTTAAATTTTATAGTACATAAATCATCAGTTGAATTCTAAGTGTATATATATGAACACATATAATTATTATTAGAAACCAATCAGTTGAAACTATATATAAATATATTATAATTAATTTTAATGATTGATTTTAATATGCAAATAGTATTTTTTTATAACAATTAAAAAAAGAAAAGTAGGTCTATTCAATAGCATATTTAATTTTGAACCTGAACTTTAATGCAATGGATTTATAAGCCCTTTCAAAGATTGCATTTGAAAAATTTTACAAGACATAAATAAAAAAGTATTACAAAACTATTGGATTCAAGTGGTTATAGAGAACCCAAAAATTGGAGAAGTACAAATGTTGAAAAATCACTAATGGAAACAAAAATCATGACTCAAATCTAATGCAACAATGATTTATATATAGGTCTTCTTTTCCAAAAGTTCTATCTTTTTTTAAAAAAAAAAAAATAAGAATCATTGAAATAAATACAAAAAAGATCTCTATTGCTCTTACATTACCTTTGGTCATTGTCCACAAAGTTGACACGTGTATGTGGATCCAAATTGAAAAGCTTGCATATATCCATAGCCACATCAATATATATTTCTTCTCTCTTTTTGGTCCCAATGTTGTAAACATGGCCAACCTGACCCTTACATATGAATAATGATCTCATCAAATAATGCCTCAGCAACATCATTGCCAATACCATGAACTTTATTTGGTATCAACTTCTCAGGGAACTGGTTAGGCCCATAATTAAACATAATTAAATAAGTCAAGTTATACAGTGCATGCATGCTTATTGCTTAGTGTGTTGCTGTAACATTAATATATCTCTTATTCACTACTAATTAATTAAGTCTAATATAGTGTAGTTTAATTTCTTTTTCTTGAGGGGGAAGGATTGGTGGTTTGATTTTATAGGTTGTAGCTATCCTTATAAATGTTCTGAACCAAACGACAGCCTTGTACCCCTTCCTTTTCCGAACAATTAAATGGTCACCAATTAGATATTATAGGGTACCCTACTCTACCTCATGGTTAGAAATAGAACACTATCATCATGCATGCATTTTTTTTTCTTCTTCACTACACACTAAGAAACAATGCAAAGCTTTTAACTTTAACATATAATGTATGTATGTGGTCCTTGCTCTATAGTGTCAAATATATGAGAAATAATTTTTATGTATTTTATTTTACAATAAATAGACTCTTTTTTGTAACTATTAAATCAAATATAATGTAACAATTAATTATTATTATTATTACAAGTCCTATATCTCGTTACAAAAAAATAAAATTAAAAGTAAAGAAGAAAAAAATTACAAATATCATGAGTGATTGAAAAAGCAATTCAAAATCAATATAGATCCATCATTAATTAATTGACACTTCATTGTAGACCTATTCCTGCATCTTTGTCTGGGATAATCAGTCCATCATATAACACAATGTTTCATTTGTGGGGGATTGCTATGTTATGAAGTAGTTGGATCTTATTATGAATGAAGACAAGGTCAATATATATAGCTAGCTAGAACTATCAATTGTAACAATAAATGAACTTTATTAAATACTACCGAAAGTCCGAAACCATAATAATAAAAAAAAACCTTGCATTAAATTGAAAAACATATGATGTCCATATCTCAAAAGATAATAGTACTCGTAGATAGCCTTAATTAAATGACATAATAACAAACTAGCACAAAATCCAAAACATCAAATGTACTTAAATAACTCAATAATTAAACAGACATACCGAATTAAACAAATTTAATCTATTTCAAAAGACAAGACAAGAACCAACAACTCTTCAGAATTCGACTCTATTTAATGGGATAAGACTTAGTTACTGAAACTCGTTGTAATTGTTTTAGAAATTAGGCTTCGTTCGGCCTTCGTTGGCCATCTTGAAGAGCTGCGCCTGGGCGGCGGCCGCCTTGTTGGAGGTGATTGAGGCGGCAAATTGGTCTCTGACTTGGGAGGTTGTGTATGGAAATTTGTGGTTGACAAGAGAGTTGAGGTATGAAGCAGTACCTTCCCTAAGGAGTGCTCCAATTCCATCTTTTCTTGTGTTGGAGAGTGCTTGTGGCAATGTGATTCCAGAACTCATCCCTGGAATACTTGTCACACCAAATGCATTTCCTAGAGTTCCCCACCATCCAAGAACTCCGAAAATTAGTCCTGGATGATTGCTCCAGAAGCTGAAAGTTTATTTAGAAGAAAAAAAAAATTAATTATCATGTTATTATATATATTGCCTATTTTGGAATATTACATATTACATAATACTGTACTATAAATTATTGAAAAAAAATATTGAATAAATAGTTTAACAAACAAAAAAAGTTAATGAAATAAAAAATAACTGAATATATCTTAAAAAGGTTTGCATTTGTTTTAACTTATTTTGGTAAAAAAAAAAACCCTTTAAAATGAAAAAGAGCATAGTTGTATCCTCATGTTCAATAAATCTTAAAAAATAAATAACATTTCAAAAACTTAAGTTATTGCATGAAAATAATAACTTCCTAAAATAATAATAGTTTGACTTTTGTTAAAGGTGTCTAAAATGGTATCTGCTTTACCAACATATGGGCTTGTGGCTTTGTGGTGTCTTCATGAAAGAATTTTGTGACCATAATTTCCTTTCTAAACTCTAACCACCAAACATACCATGCATGAATCTTCTCCGCAATCAGACGCGGATACATGGTGACCGCAAAAGCTTGGTTTTCCATTGAGAATTGAGATGCTTCTCGTTCTTCATTTCTTTCTCTTTATATGCTTTACGTTTTTCTTTTCTCTTTAAATGGAATAAAGTATATCTTCTTTGATGATAAAATGAATACCTTCATTACCCCCATTCAAACAAGGGCCGGTAGGTGAGTTTTTGTTTGAACCGCTTGAGGTGGAGTCAGAATTTCCCTAGAGTACTCCCTAATGTACTAAAATAACGAGCATTGGTTCAGAATGGATGTTCTCCATTGCAAATTTTCTCAACAGAATATTGAAAATATATTTTAATTTTATTATTTTTTAATATCAATGTTATAAGAATTACAAACACATATATAATTACTATATAAAATTACAGATTATGTTTACGTTATTTTAATCTGTTTGTAATGTTCGAACCAATTCATGAATTTTTTTAATGAATCGAATTTAAACTTTACAAATAGGCTTAATTATTAATAAACAAATCATGAGCTAAGTGTAATTTTTCAAACTTGAAATTAGTCCGAGGAAATTCACTTTCAACCCTTCTTATTGTTAAGAGTGTGTAAGAAAATGATAAACTGCAATAGATTTATCTTTTAGCATTAAAAAAGAGTAGAAAATAAATAACTTTTCTTTTAATAATGATATAATTTTTTAAAATTGGGACAAACCAAGCCACTATATATGAGCATTTGAAATTGTATAATTAATTAAGGAAATGACATTTGTGACTCTCATAGAAAGAGAGAGCATTCTTTTGTGTCATTGTCGATCGCATAAATGCAATGCCAAGTTGCAGAGCTCTATATGATCCTGCATAACCTAGCTAGTTTAACGTGCAGCTCACTTACGACTTTTAATTAATTACAAGTTTAAGGCCCAAGCAAAGTATGTTAGTTAATGCAATAATGCCTAATTCGGCAGAAGACCCCTCAATTTATGCCATAAAGCAAGACTAGTAATTAAACTACGGATAGGGCATGAAGCAAACTTTGTAGGGTTAGATATGAGGTGGTGTATGTTATTACTGTTGCACGTGCATTTGCAAAAGAAAAACATTACCTAATAATAAAATTTATTATTTTATATTAATATTTTAAATATTAAATATTAAATTCTAATAATAATATAAAAATAAAATATTTATCAAAAATTAACTAATACTGATAAAAAGTATTGTCCTTTAAGATTTTTCTCTAACTTTTGCTAAGATAGACTTTTCAGGGATTATTTTGCAAGTCAGTGCTAATCTAGGACACTGGTTAAATATAATTAAATAGAAAAGCTTTAAATAAAATAAAATAAAAAGATAAGTTAATTCAAAATGCATTAAATAAATTACATTAAAATTTTAATCCTTTTTAGCTGTAGTTATATTCTCAATCAGTCTCATGCATTAACAAAACTGAAGTCATCATCAGAGGAGAACTATATTTTTATTTTCATGATTTTTTTGAGTAGCTAGTAATGTATACTAGTTACTACTATATAATATATACATATGGTATAATAATATCTAAAATGGAGAGAAAAATGTTGTAAAAAATTTTGACAAAAAAAAAATATGACCCTTGTTATCATTTTCTAACATTTTATAGATATAAGATAAACAAAAACTTTTATATATAACATTATATTACAAATTAAAGATAGAATGTTAGAGAAAAAAAAAAGAACTAAACCTGATGAGGGAGGAGTTCCTATACTTGGATCTGGAGTAGGAGTAATGTAGTAGTTCTTGTTATCTTCAAAGGTGGTGGTTGATGATATAACAGGGACTACAATGTTGTGTGAGAAGAAACAAAATGTAACAAGCAATGGAAGAAAGAAATGAATTGTTTTGGTCTCCATTTTTGTTGTAGAAGAAGAAGAAGAAGAAATGTGGTGTGTGGAGAAAGGGAACAAAAGCATGGAATAAATATAAAATGGTTTGAAGGTAATAAGAGAGAAGGGAAGTTAATAGTAGCAGGTGGGGTTTTATGTGGTTAGTTGATATTGGTGTACGCTGCATTTACTCCTTACTATTTAAATTATTTACTACTTACTCCAACAGTAAATAAATAAAATAATAATAATAATAATAATAATGATTTATTATTTTAATGTCTTGTCAGTGTAAATTAGTTTATATGTATAATTAATTATGAAATATTATATCAATAAAAATAATTATTTTTTATATTAACTATATCGTCTACATAAATAGTCATACAAAAACGGATGTAATTAAATGATTATCAGTCACTAAGGCTGTGCTTGTTTACAGATATAAGATATTGAGACAGAGATATAAAATTGTGTTTGACAGAAGAGATATATGGACAGAGACAATGTGTTCAGACACTGAACTAGTGTATTTTAATTTATGTCCATCCTAACAAGAAGGGCACGGAGACACTAACAAATGACATAACTTATTTTTCATTTTTTCTTTCATTATTCTTGTTAATTTCTTATAATTATATTTTTTTATTATTATATTTTTCGTCTCAAATTTTTTGAATAAAAAAAAAATGAGAATAAATTAGATTTTTATAATTTGTTCTAATTTATCACCAAATAAGATATAAAAATATAAAATTTTGTATCTCTGTTTTTTATGTCTTGTTCTCAATATCTTATTTTATTCTGTTTTCAAAAACAAACGCTTAATGTATTTATGTATAAATATATGTATAATTTAATTTATTTTTAATATATATTTTATATACTAATAACTAATTTTAATAACTAATTTTAGTATATACATACATAATATAGTCCAATATTATTACATTGTTAGGATCTCAAAATTAAATTCTAATCTAAAATGTTTTATTAGTGTATTACGTTTACTTTGTAAGGATTAAATTATGTATATATGCATATAACTTTTTATTATTAAGGATTATTTTAACCGGTATCTCTTTTTTAACTAATCAAGCTTTAATTTATTAATATCCCAATTGAGTGGTTTAAATATGTTACTAATTGTTTCATAGGTATTATTTAGTCACGCCAATTTCTTTAATTTGTTATGCTTATTGTAAATTTTTGTTAATATATTGAAAAAGTTCGTTGAGAGTAACTTACATTTCTCTTTTAATATCCACTTAGATAAAATTAGGAAAGCCTTCTACTTTAGATATATACACTGTATATATGATATGATATCCATCACTTGTTGTTGACAATGAAGTGTTCAATGCCCCAATATTTATGGGAGCTGATGGAGACACACCCAATGCAAGAACATCAATTTATCCATAGTATATAGATACTCTTATTATAACATATCTGATCCAACCAACTTGAAATAAAAAGGTCGAATAATCAATTTAATCACAATTTCAGTACAAATTAAATTATAAATATTTCTTAAAAATATATATGACTTTTTATATATTAATTAATATATAATAAATATTCAAAATTTGATGTTACATATTATTATTTTAATAATTTGTTTGAATTTCAATGTAAATATAAAAAATATATTAATAAAAATTATTTTTTTTGGGTGAATATTTAGCTAACATTATCTTTATACTTTAAGACTTAAGTATTAAATTTTAAAATTTAAATATTAAAATTTAATTCTTAATAGTATAAAATTAAATCATTAATTAAAAATATTGATTAATATTAATAAAAAATATTTATTTTTTATTTTTTTTAAATATGTTATACGTAATCCACTGTTCTTATTACGTTCATAGGCACCCTTAAAAAAAAAGTCTTTATTGATATTAAACAGTATAAAGACCAAAAGTTTTTTTTCTTTAGTCTTCTTCCATCATGTGTCAATAATATTTTGTCTGTATTTAGTATTCAATAAAACTAGACATCTAAATATATTTTGGATCAAGTATGGATGTGAGCTCTATTTCAGAGTCTGTTGCTGATCAATGGGTTGCTGCATGCATAAGGCAGGATTCGAATCTAAACATTTAGTTAAGTGAACGAGTAAACTGACTACTCGACCAACCCAAATTGATACTTCTTCTTCCTTTTTTATTATCTTTTTTTACGTTTCTTCTTTCGATGTCAGTCATCGTAGTCGCTGCCACCTTTCTTTTTCTCCTTCTCTTTTTTTTTTCTCATCTTTCTTTATTATTATCTTTTTCTTAATTTTTGTCCTTTTTTTTATATATATATTCAGCAAAAATATCAAGCATATAAATTTTGATACACAATATAAAAATTTTAGTGCATAAAAAAGTTGGTGCACAATATTAATAAATTTATATATTATATTAAATAAATTTTTATATTATGTGTAAAAATTTATGTATTATAATTTATATCCATAAAAATTTTTTTGTATTGTGTATAAAAATTTATATATGCTCTATAATTAAATTTTTATGCTAAAGAAGTCTAGAAATTAAATAAAAAATTACATAATAGACATGCATTTTTGTTTTTGTTGAATTTATATCAATCTGGTTGAATTTTAGTTAAAAAAATGTTTGTACATATCAGGTCATAGTTAGTATTTATGTCTTAGACTTTCACATGATCTAAAATCTATAACAGATTTAGTTTGCCAATAGAATACTACCCAACCCCACCGAAATAAATAAATAAATAAAAACAAACAAGTTAAACAAAACCAGATTGGCTTTCCTCTATATAGGTAGCCAGTTCCAAACTTCCTATAAATTATGTTGATGCATGCATGGGCTGTCACTAATAATTGTCTTCTCTGTAAGAAGCAACAAACCAGCTCACACCCGATCTTTTTCTATCATACCAAACTTATCCATGATTTTAAATTCCTCATATTTAAAATTTACAATAATATAATCCAAATAAAGTGGAAAAAAAATCACAGATATATTTTAAGAAAATAAAAAGGTACCCTGAGTTCATGTATATATATTAAAATATATTTTTTATCTGTAA
>NW_026264258.1:3723556-3738310 GCF_000817695.3 Arachis duranensis
TATAGAAAAATATTAAAAAATAATAATAATTGAGTCCAACGGATGGCTAGCTAATAAAAGATGAGTCAATGGAAGGTTTGAATTTGATAGGGATTGAATAGATTACTAAGAGTGGCACCAAAGTTCCAACTCGTATTTACTTCTCACCCCAACATTTTTGTGCAATCTCACCTAATGTCTGCAATTCTCATTTATTTCAGAATAACAACTCAATCACTTCTTATTTGTGATTTCTGAACACAAATTCATTCTTCTGTGTCACGTACTCACACTAGATCACACCCCTTCTTTCATTAAATTTATATGAGGGTTTTGCTGAAAAAAAATTAAAAATGCTAAATTATCATCTTTATTCTAAATAAAATTGATTTTGTTATTGTTCTGATATTTTTAAAAATTAAATATACATTTAAATTATTACCTTTTTAAGAACTAAGAGAATAATTACAAAAATAAATTAGGACTCCTAATTTACTAATAATTGTCTTAATGATATTCTCAAAATTATTACCAAATTTAAAAACATTGGTTAAGAGAGTAAACTAAAAAAGAAAAGTTTTATTTTCTTCTTGTTTACCAAATACATAAAAATACTTTAAAATGAACTTTTTTTTTCTTTTACATTTTCTATTAAGAGTACTTGTTAGAAAAGTAAAAGTTTTTGAAACTTCACTACATTATTAAATACTAATACTATTATTCCATCCATTCTCGAATACTAATTGTCTAGTTTTGAGTTTTTACATAAATAACAAAATAGTTAAATGTGCTGGAAATCTGGAATTATATTATAAAAATTAATTAAAAAGTAAATTACATAATTGCTCTTAATATCAATAATTATTCTGTTTAATTATTTTACTGTTTTTTTTTTCTCTTTCATCCTATCCCTTAATTTAGAGCTATGACTATAAAATACAAAAACAATGCTCTATTGGTTTTCTAATTAATGGACCTTTATTTGTGGAAGAAAAAAATTCTAGAAAGTAGACACTTATTTAAGAAAGGAGGAAACAGCATTTTAGTTTCATTTGGACATAAATATATAGATAAATTAATTATAAATGTCGCCATTTTGACATCCCTATTACTTTCCGTTGTTACAGACTCTCTTTTCCATTGTTTAAGGCTTTAGGAGCTAAAAGGCCTGAACTTTTATTTAAGTGGACCTCTTTTTCTCTTTATTATTTCTCATACTTTTCAAAGTATTAGTCTGGGAGAACAATTGTGAATATAATGTGTTAATAATATTCTATATTGCGTATATATTTGAAATGATAATATATTTATTTATATAGTGCATAAATAAATAAAATAAAAAATTTACATATAAATTAAAGATTTTTAAAGTATTTTTATGTTATACATTTTTATATGTACAATTTTTATGTAATATATTGCATAATTTATTTAGTTGATTTCGTTAAAAATTAAGAGGAGGAAACAGAAGTTCTTAAAGGTTTATAATAAGCACCAACTATTAGTAATTTAATATAATCGAGTATTGAAACTAATTCATTCCAAATTGAAGAACACCCATCTATAATTATCATTTTAAAATGTTATTCCCACACCATCTATAGGGATTTTTTATTTTAATAAATAAATTAAATATAATAATTATTAAAATAAAATTTAAAAAATATTTACCAAAATAAATATCTTTCTCTTATCTTGTAAACAAGATAATTTTGCACGTATCTCATAAACGAGATATATGTAGCGGGAAAATAAACGGTATTTCTCAAGTTTCAATACTCAACACTTATTTAAACTAGTGAATTAACCACTCTATCGATCTACATTTCTGTGTGTATAATTGTATATGTATATAGAAATATTTATTGGGCCCAACATGCAAAAGCTAAAGTTTGAGATCCAAACATGGTAACTCTACTACAGTCCATAGGCCTACGAGAACAGCAAAATGTTTCACTGTCTCTAAATTTTGGAGACAAATTGGACAAATAGGGTCTTTACTCTTTACTCAATTACTCTTTACTGACCCAATTATACTCTCTAGCTCTATAGCTAAATTTTAAATAATTATTTCCAACAATTTTAAATTTTATGTTCCTTATTAGATAACAGAACCATTAATAAGTTTAATATGTACATATTTAACAAAAAGTACGGATTCAACATCATTCCGTCGAACTAATTTGAAAATCAACCAATAATTAGGGAGAAAAAAAAACTAAAATGAAAAAAATTAAATAAAAAATTTAAAACTCAGATGAAAGAACATTATTTGAAAATTAAACAAAATAAATTAATTTAAGGTATAAAATTTTAGATTTAAGATTTATAATTTAAGACTAAAAATTTAGAATTTAGAATTCAGAATGAAAAAGTCTAGGGGTTAACAACTTTATTAAATTTTGGCCAGCATGTAACTAGTAAAGAAAAGTGAGTCATTGGATGAAATCTCACAACATCAAAATCATCATTTATGTTGGGGGCAAAAATAATACACATTACTATCAAAATATATATTAATTTAAATTTAAAAATATAAAAATGCACATTAATTATTCGAATACAAAAAAAAACTAAAAATTACATTAGCCACTAACTTTTAATATATTAATTCATCTCTGTCATTTGGATCATAATTTGAAATTTTGGGTCGTCGTTGTCCAGGATCAGCTACCAAACTTTTCATCAGTTACAAGACTTTTCACATTGAATTCTAATAACTTCTTTTTATTAGAAGAGACTAATGGAGTGACTTCAGATTCTAGTGGTAGCTTTCTTTTGAAATATTTTTCCATTACTATTTCTAAAAATAAAAATATATATATTCTAAATTAGTAAATTGATCAATTCACTTAAAAAATTTATATACAATATAATTACATATAATAAAATAGAACGAAAGATAAACAAATAAATAATAAGGATCACTAAATTGAGAATAAAATAGAATATATAAATTCATGAAGAGAATAAAAAAATAGATTAATACCTAAACTATAATTGTTTGAATTAAAATTTTAAATTGAAAATATCAAAAAGAGAAATAATGAAATTGGAAGATACATATAGTCATAGAGAATTATCTAAAACAAAATAGAGAATTTTAAAATTTACCTTTTGATGAAGAAAAGATGACCACTAGACAAGGAATAGAAAAAGAAGGTTGAAAATATGAACCTAAAAAAGGATTTAAGAGAATAAATGAGTGATGACTGAAATTTGAAAACAAAAAAGACTAAATTTAATTAAGTTAACTAATAGTCAAAATCATAAAAAGATAAAATGGGCTTAGACTTATTATCAAATGGCACCGGGGCAAGTGCCCCCATTAAACATGGGTCCTGTCTAAATGGCTATTTGATAATTATAAATTACAAAAATTACTAATCTCTAACACTAATCGTTTAAAATAGCGAAAATAAAAGATGACTGATCAATTCAGAGAGTATAATAAAGACTTTGCAATTGACCAAGGACAGTGATGGCTGAAATTATAATGTTTGGAGGTTGAAAAAAGAAGTAAAAAAATAATTAAAATAAAGTTAAATGAGTGTGTTTGTTTAGTTGTGGCCCAATAATTATTTTTCAGCTGAAGTCAACTTCTTAATGGGTTTAATTATTAAAATAAAAAATGTTTTATCTATTTTTATATGGTAATTTTATGCTAAGTTGACATGTCACAGAACACACCACACTTTGGCGAATTGTTGTCACTTTAATATTTTTACTAATGGTGATTAAAAATAAAAAAATGAACTAAATTAAATGTTAATACGGAATATTTGTAAAATTTTTCGATAATTGTAAAGAAAAAAAAATAATGTATCCTCGTTGAAAAAGGGTACAACTATTAAACGGTTTCTTAACATAGAATTTATCTTAATATATGCGTGTGCATGTATACCTAATTATTCTTATTTATTACAAACAACATAATCATAGTTTAGCATTTTTCTATTTAAGGAAGTACCTAATTTTGAGGTTTGACTCTTTGTCCAACGTCAAAATGTCAAGAGACACCAACAACTATCTTCATATCCCTCTCGTCATCTTTGTTAAACAAAACAAAAAGAAACAACATTTTTTTTCAAATTTTCAAATTGTTGTTTGCAACTGCAATTGCAACAGCAACATTGCGGTTGTATTCGACAGATTAGACACCTTCATTTGCAACAATTTGTCACACCCCAATTGTTTTAATTTCATACAAATTTTTTATATAAATAATCATTAATAATTCCCCTAATAATCAATTTCTCCAAAAAAAAAAAAAATTGAATTATAAATTAAAAAAAAATGGCTCCTTCATGGGGTGGTTCATATTTTCTCTTTCTTTGTATGTTGTTAGGGTTCAGCACAATTGCATATGGTGGGAATTTCAGCACTGATTTTGACCTTCTATTTGGAGATGATAGGGTTAAGATTTCTGATGGTGGACAAAGCATGTCCCTTGCAATGGATAAATATTCTGGTTCTGGGGTTGCTACCAAGGATCAATTCTTGTTTGGAAGATTTGACATGAAGATCAAGCTTGTTGGAGGAAACTCTGCAGGAACTGTTACTGCATTTTATGTATGTATTTCTTTCTTTTCATTAATTCCTAATTTAATTACCTTCATATTTATATAAAGGTTTAACTAATTAAAGTGATGGTTTCTGTAGTTTTATCAATTTTGTAAATAAATTCATATATTTTAAAAATTTATAACTAAACTTTTATATTTTACAAAAATTTGTGATTAGGTTCTTGTCCCATACAAGAATATTAAAAAATAATTATTTTTAAGCATAATTTTGTAAGAATTTGACCGAAAAAGTTATTAAATAAAGATATAATCACAAATAAAAGTAATTTACAATTATATATATAATTTATAGTAACTGATTTTAGTGTACAAATAATATTTTTGAATATAAATATACTCGAAGCGTGTAGCATTACCATATGTTAGTTTTGATTATTTGACATGTAATGTGGATGTTGATGGTGCGTGCATGCAGCTAAGCTCCACAGGAGATCACCATGATGAGGTTGATCTTGAGTTCTTGGGGAACTTAACCGGAGATCCATATATGCTATCAACAAATGTGTTTGCAAATGGTGTTGGGGGTCGTGAGGTTCAATACTATCTTTGGTTTGATCCAACAGCAGATTATCACACCTATTCCATTGATTGGAGCCCTACCCGCATAATGTAAGCTAATTACACAGTGAAAACTCAAGTACAGTTGAAAGACGTTTGATGATAATTTAGTCAAATCTGTCAAATCATTTAACTACTCTTAACTATTAACTTCATATTAAATTAGGTGCATCTGAGTTTCTACCTAACAAAACACTATACATTAATTTCCATTCATGCAACTTCATCTTCTAATAATATAAACATTTGTGGATTAGTTCATACAATAATATATATCTTGTTTTGTGGTGTATTTGGGATTGCAGACTCTGGGTGGACGACACTCCAATCAGAGTGATAAACAACAAAGAAATAATCGGTGTTCCATTCCCAACAAAGCAACCAATGAGGCTGTACACAACACTCTGGAATGGGGATGCATGGGCAACAAGATGGGGCCAAGTGAAGATTGACTTGTCACAAGCACCATTTATAGCAAGGTTCAAGAACTACAATGGCACTGCTTGTGTTCCAAAGAAAGGCATAGCAGATTGCAAGGGTTTTGGTGCTTCAATGAAGAGAGGTCTTGACAATGAAAACAAGAAAAAGTTGAAGCAAGTTAACTCAAAGTGGGTTGTTTATCACTATTGCCGTGATTTGAGGCGTTATGCTCATGGATTACCCTTTGAATGCCGTAGGGACAACATGGCACACAGTGATAATAATCAATAAATAATACATTAATTTAAGGGAAATGGGAATTTTGGGGAATCAATTTATTACTTTCTTAGCCTACTAAATCCTTTATTTGGTGTTTGAGGGATATATATATATATAATATTACTTATATCATCAAAAGAGGATCATATTCGATTTTACTCTTTTAAATTGTATTATTGCTCCATATTTTATACTTAAAATATAATATATTTAGTTCTAAAAATTATAATATTTTTCAATCATGTTAGTATATACAAAAAATCAACTACCAATCATACTCTATCAGGTACTTCAAGAAGAAAATTGTATGTTCTATAGTTCTATTATACTAAATACTATCCACTTCAGTAATCATACTATATAAATGTATGTAGTACAAGAAGTTAAAAAGCTCACTCCATCATCACTTGACACTAATTGCAAGAAGATGACCAAAAAAGAAAAATAACAACTAATACTACAAAATTGAAGTGTGGAATGCTACATGAAACAAAACCAGCACTTTTCTCTTTTATGTATAAGCACATCTAAGCACTTTTCTTTAACACTAGTTGAGTTCTACAATTCATTTTGAAGAGTAAATCAGTTCACTATGTAATAAAAGAATGAATATAAGAATGTTTCTCATTTTTCAAAGGATTGAACGTAAACATTTTCTTACTTTGAGAGCTCGTTGAAGTTCTTGAATTTGATCAAATCACATGCAACCATGCATGCATCTATGGATCCATGCATTTCATCTTCTAGATTTGTGTCTTCCAAACCAAAAATAGATCATAGCAGCCACAGCAGCACTAATAGCTCCTGCTAACCCTAATCCCTTCACCACCACCGGCCACGGCGGCAACTCCAACTCCTCCTCTTCGCCGCCACATCGAGAACCTCTGCGGCCATCAAGCCCTGCCACTCCTATCGCTCTCTCTGCCTCCCTAACCCTCTCTCTCAAACCAATCGCAACCCACTCCATGCACCTTGCTCTCTCCTCGCAATTCCTCAACGCCTTCTCCAATTTCTCGATCTTCTCCGTTAGGATCCCAATTTCCCCCAATTTCTCATGGATTTTCTCCATCAGCGATTGTTCAACCCTAAATCTCTTGCTTCTCTCTTTGATCTCATTTATCTCTGTGACTATGAGCTTCCGCTCCAGCTCCCTCGCCTTCATCTCACTCCGCGCGTTCTCTTGCTTCAACGCCTTCCTTTCTCTCTCTAGAACCTCAGCCAGAGTTTTTCTCTCTTCTAGAAGCTTCCGCAGCTCCGCTATGGCTTCCGACTCCGCCTCATCCTGAACCTCGTCCTCTATAATCTCCGCCACCTCCGGCACCGATTCCAAGGTCAAGTCCGACATGGAATGGTGGCGGCGAAGCGTCATTGCCCTCGCCACCTTCGCCACCGCCGCAATCTCCGGCTCCGCCTCCATCATCTTAGCATCGTCGATCTCGTTCTATCTTATTGATGCGTTTTCTCGATCGATCACGATTTTCACGAATTCTTCAACTGCTGCAAACGAACGGATTCTGCTGCGGCGACGCGAAGGAGCGCTCTTACGATCGAAAAGTGATATATCAGAGATCGGAAAAAAAAAACTCGGCGTTTGGTTGCCGAGAAAATCAAAAAGAAAAAAAAAATGACGGAGGAAACTGTAATGTAGTAAGTTTAAGTTCTTGACTTTTTATTTTTTCGAGTATTAAAAAATGCGAATTTTTTATTTTCGATACATAAAAAGATAACAATTCATATAAAAAAAAAAGAGAAAAATAATTTTTTTTTGATATGGTACTCTCTGTATATTTTGATAAGCATGAAAAAGAAACAATTGTAGGTTGTATCTTCAATTTCTTTTTATCCAGACATATTTTTTATATTTTTTATTTAACTATCATATACTTTAATAATATATTTTAAGAGTATAATAAAAAAAGTACTTTTTTTGTATTTTAGAAGTTCAATACATTGAAAAATGAAAATATAAAAATATTTTTTAATAAACTATTTGTTTTTTATATACGTTAACAAAATCTTTTTATTTATTTATTTTTTGTCTATTAGAAACACACAGCATTTCAACAGAAATTAAAGCAAAATTCTGTTGAGAAACATAGGTTTGACATCTTGTCGGTCCACACTACTAACTATATCAATACATTGAAATTCCAAATGTATTCATAATTTACCAATACAAGATACTTTGACAATGAATCAATTTGATGTGTTAAGTTCATAGAACTTCATTAATCTTCCAGAGATTTAGGTCTCACTTGAAATCAACAGCACTCCAAGGAGGCAAATAAGAAGAAGAAAGGAAAATAGAATGGTATGGATTAACTTGCAAATTAGGATTCTGTTTCATAGTTACAGTTTGCTGACAATTGTAACCAAAGTTTACAGCTTTTAACCACAGAATGCTGGCTCTTCATAGGGAAAGCATTGCCTCATTATGGCCCTTACCATCCCTCATATTATACAAACCACAAGAGACTAAGCATTTTTTTCCGCAGATACGAATACGATTCCTTTAGTGTATAGTTTCTCCCTAAGGATGTGTTTCTGAGTTGGATTTCTGAAGCGAAAGAATGGAACGGTTCCATTTCTCTCTCTCCAGAACCCCAACTCAGGAACACCCCTTAAAATGAGAAAATAAGAATATATCCACCTTAAAGTTAAGTCTTCTCACTTTAGAGATTCAGTTCAGTTTAGAGGGGGAACTTTTCTTTTTGCTCTACAAGAGATTGCTCTTTCCATATTTTGAAATCTTACTTAGAAGTTAGAACATTCTTGTCATACCATACTGAACAGGTCCAACTTTTCTATGAGCAGTGGCTCCAGCTGCAGCACTAATCCCACCATATTGAGCCTTAGATTGCAGCAAATTTGTTTCTATGGCTATTTGATCATCTTGTTCTAGCTTGTTCACTCCGACACGTGTCATGAAAAATGGGTTCTTGTCGATATTGATTGCTATATCGGGCGCTATCTTGGCATTAACTCCACATTGTTGACCATGTGTTGTTGCCTGCAAAGGAACGCCCTTATCGGCTTCTGTTGCCGGTCGATTACTGGTGCTAGAACTATGGTAATAGAATGCTGTGGGAACAGGTTGAGAAGGAACCACAGAACCTCTTACTAATGTTCTTGGATCATAAGAATCCTTGACAACACTCGCATACTCATATGGTCCAACCGGCCCAACAACTTTACCAGGTTTTGCTGAAAATATAAATGCAAGTATAACTTATTATAAATCATGCATGTAAAACTATAAACTTACTTAAAAGGAACAATGATGACAAATCTATACCTAGTGGAATTCTTTGGGCACCTGGCATCGGCCGTGGCACTGTAATTTCTGTATCTCTCGAGCTCTTGTTATAGTCTTCAGCTGTTTGCCGGTTTTTCGAGGAAGCAATACTCGTCTGCTCTTTGGTGGGTGCAATGTTTGAATGAATAATTGTTGACCTGTCAAAATAATATCAGAGCATGATGAAGTGAAAATCTGACTATGCCTCCTTGTTGATGTTAAACATTCATAATCATAACATATATGCAAACAAAGACAATGCTGCGGTGAACCGAAGATAATGTTGGTTTATGATGCACTAGGTTAGTGATTATAATTCTGCAAGATTCAATTTTATATATGGTTACCACAACTACAATGGCAATGCATAAAATGCCTAACAAATGCAAATGAGAAATTGCAACTATAGATTAGAATTACCTTGGAAGAGAAACATGCTTTCTATCAAGTGGCACTGCTGGTCCATTTTTACCATTTTCCTCTAAATGAGCAAACTGCTTCCGGAATTGATCAACGGCACTGTACAGAAATTGTAAAAACTATCAAGAGAGGAAAAGAGAAAAGATGGCGAAAACAGTTGAAATGCAATGAAGAAAATAGAAACCTTGGATAAAGAAAATTAGTTCTCTCTGTTCCATTCATGTAGTCTTTCAATAATTGCGGATGATACTCTAGAATCTCACGGAAAATCAGCTCACGAATTTCCTCCTTTGTGACTCTTCGCCTTTCGAATTCGAACTCCATTTTTGTGATTGGCTGGCAGGACGGTTCTCTCTCAACTTTAGCCAGTCCCTTGAAGTAAGGATCAGCCAATGCCTGAAGACACCAAAAACCATTATATATCTCAAGAAAGAAGGTCAAGATAACATATTACAGATCGTTATACATGATCTACAATGTCACAATGTCACAAACCTCTGCAGCAGTAGGTCGGTCTTTCGGATCAAAAGCCAGCAATCTCTCTAGTAGTCGTAGCGCTAAAGGGTCTGCATTAGGAAACTTATGTGCAAATGGCACAGGCTGTTTTTTCCTCATGCTAGTAAGGTATCTCCGTGCCTTCTCATTGCGTACCTGCATCCAACTCAAAAAATTTGATGCAAGCCTGTAAGCTTTGGTTCAGAATTGTGCTTATAGTGCAATAGATGGTTTCGTGCACAACTGCAAGGAAGAAGTTACCCGTGATATGGTATCCAGTGAGGGTGTCCCAAGCAGATCTGTCATCAGATCCAACTGGTGGACAACATTTTTTCCAGGAAAAAGTGGCTTTCCTGTGAGCACTTCGGCAAAGATGCACCCGATGCTCCATATATCAATTGCTGGTGTATACTGCACCAAGAATTACAAAAGGAGAAAAAAGGAAAAAAATGTTACAGCTGCAGAAATCTCAAAATCCAAAGCCAACCAGAAAAATATCAAAATGAACACAAAAGTGATAGTTCAACATAAGAAGCAAAGAAAACAAATGCATATATGACTACACTATTAGTAAGACAAAACATAATGATAACAGTCTTCAATCTTAAGTGATAACCAAATAAATGTATCATTGGCGTAACGCAATTTAAATTAAGGTGTGGTAAGTAGGCTAGAGGCATTTTTATACTATCACCAGTTTCTACAGATGTCCAAAAGAATCTAGAAATGCCATACCTTAGAATAAAATGATCCACAAAGCTCCGGAGCTCTATACCACCTTGTTGCAACATAATCCTACACAACATGCAATAAGCAAAGCTCGAAACATCAGTCCCTACTTTCCAAATCAAGTGATAAGTTTAGATAAATAAATGAATTAAAAGCAAAGCTGGTCGCGAAAAAAAGGTATAAAGGAGATGTATTAAAGGCGTACCGTCCAAAAAATGGTAGTTGGTGTGTCATTGAAGGCAACTCTAGCTAACCCGAAATCACAAATTTTAAGTTTACAGTTTGCATTTGCTAGTATATTCTTTGGCTTCAAATCTCTATGATAAACGTTTGCTGTATTGTGTAGCAAATTATTAGTTAGAATAGGCAATATTGAAATCAATATCAACAAAATCACTAAGAAACTTACAAGACAATATATATTCAAAAGTACTTTTTTCATAAAATAAGCACAGAAACACCCAAAATCAGTAAGCACGGCTACATATGGATAATTACCGGTGTGAATATACTTCAATGCTCGAAGTAATTGGTAAAGGAAAAACTGATAGTGCTCTTTTGTTAAGTCATCATTGGCTTTGATGACTTGATGAAGATCAGACTCCATAAGCTCAAAAACAACATAAATATCTTTGAAGTCCTTCCTAGAAGGTGGCAGCATGATGTGTTTGATTTCAACTATATCAGGATGTCGTAGAAGCCTAAGAAGCTTTATTTCACGGAGGATACGCGCGGCATCAGATATATGCTCGAAGATGTCATGAATCTTCTTAATCGCCACTTTTTCACCTGTATGAGTGTCAATGGCCGAACAGACAACACCATAACTTCCTTTCCCAATGACTTCTTGAATTTTGTACCGGTTGGCATCACCATATTCGGAGAAAAAATCCATCTCTGTTGAATTCTGTATCAAAATCAGGAAAGTTAGCTTTTATGGTGTAAAACAAGTTACAAATTGGCCCCGAAGCATCAAATAAATACAAAAAGGAAATTAGATCACAGGTAGAAATATAAATTAGAAACAAACTTGAATTTTCTTTGTTGTCTTAAAAAGATAAATTTACATTAGACATATTTCAGAACTCATCAATAAAATTAATAGGCATAATACAAATTCGTATGTTAACATAAAAGTCAAATCATGGAATTATCATAGTAGCAAAGATTCAAAAACTCAACAAAAAGATGAGTTCAATTATATTTATAGGACTATGATTATTAGTATGTCACAGATTGAAATAAAGCAATCAAGCAAACAGATAATAAACATGAAGTGACATATTGCCTCCATAAGAAGGAATTATATTAGAAGACAAAATTTGATTTGTTAACAGAGGACAAAGGAAACTAAAATACCAATAATATCACACAATCACAAAAAGTCTGATCTGATACTGTATGCATTTAGATTAGGAGTTCAATCTTGAACTGAGACAGATTGCATAAATCACAAATCAAGAGGGGCAGAAAAGATTATTTAAAAAAGAAAAGAAAATATCTTGCCAAACCATGCCGTTATGCTCTCATTAGTAACAGATGCATACAGAAACCAAACCACATGAAGGACTAAAACTGAAAAAATATGAGTCTCAAGTTAACAGAGTTAAGAACAAAATCAACGCATTAATAACTCTCAGTAACCACCATTCTCCAACATAATCTTCATGATCTCATTAGGGTGGTGCCTTCATCATAACTCTCACCAATCATCACAACCACAAAGATCAATAAATAAGCCTGATAGATTCATTGATGACATAATAAGTTATGAACTAAATCATGATTACTTTACCAATCTCAATTGCACAATTTTCAGAAATGATGAGCTGAAAAAAAATCCACCTTTTTCCTGTGATCTTGCTGCATTTTCTGCTGAGCCCAACAAAATTATTGACACCTCTTGAAGATCAAACACAAACTGAACAAAACAAAGACCTTAGAATTTTCAAAAAATTCAAACTTTGACCATTCAAATCAGCCACATTTATCCCCACCTACCCTCTCTCCTTATCACAAATCCACAAGAACAATCCCAGCTTATTATTATTATTATTATCCTTCTCTTCACCAAACATAGAAGAAAAATGGAATCACTGATAAACAATTAAACACACACACACACACTGGCTCACTCTTCTCCAAATCCCACAAACACCAACCTCACCAAGTTTTTGGAAGAACCAAGATTTCTAAAGCCACAAATTTCCAATTTGGCAACAAAAAGTCCTTATTTTTTTGAATTTTCTGACAACCCCACCAAAGATCCCGAGGTGGAAGAAACACACCGCTATAGCTTTGTTGATTGAAGTTAAAAACCAAGTGATACCCACGATTTGTTGCAGGTGAATAAGCCGAAATGAGAAGAATAGTGACACAAAAAGAAGAAGAAGAACGTTGGAAGTGCGCAAGATCTGTGTACACCGACAGGGAGAGGAGAGAGGAGAGAGAAAATAGAGATACGTGAAAAATAAAATATTGAGAGGCTTAAGCCTTAAATCTAGGTTGGTGCCTTTTTTGTGTATCTTCTTATCCTTAACGTATATTTAGTGCTGCATGTATACTCTCTACGGATAGGGTATTTTTATACGAAATTGGCGTATATTTTTTGTTTCTTCACGGTATTTACTAATTTCACATGTCAAGAATTAATAAAAAGATAACTAAATTTTTTATTTTTTTTACAAATATTTAAATTTTTTAAAATTTAAAAATATATTTAAATTTTTAATTTTTTTTAAAATAAACATATCGAGTTTTAATTAAAAATTTATTATTAATTAATAAATAAATTATTATATATAAAAAATAGAATTTAAATGTTCGATATTTATTTAAACAAATTGACTATTTGATCTATCTAAATTAATTAATTACGTATGAATTATTTTAAGAAATGTATAAGAGCGTGTTTTGCACTTTTGCTTGGATTTTTTTATTTTAAAGAGCATATATGATGCCTCTTGATGAGTTACTTCAAGTGAATTGATGAAATTTAGAAGGTTAAATTGCATAATTAAGATGAAAAGAGTTGTACATTTGTAAAAAAAGGAATGCAGACGAAAATTAAAATGCAAAAAATTAAATTAAACTTTTAAATATTCGGGTCCATTTGCAGTTTTGCACTCCATTTTCCTCATGTTATAATCAGTGTGTCTGGGAATTTGTGTGTGTTATATAATTAAATGGAAATAATTGTAGTTTTACTTTTAATAATAAAGAACATATTCAATTATGATACATTGTTAATTCGCTCGAATGTTTATTAGTCAAAGTACTTATATAACAGAGATCATCAGTTAAGTTAATTTATTAAATATTAAATAAAATTTTGTAGTAAAATTCATTTGTTTAATTAATATTCAATGTGCTTTATTATCATAAGCATAATCAAAGTTTAAGACTAAGTGTTGAGTTGAATTTAAACATATACTACTAGCTAGCATTTTGGATATTAACACTACTTAATTAAATAATAAGAACTAAATATTCTAAGAGCCACCTAACCTCATTGTGGGAATTAACTTAGTTTTGTTGTCCATTAATTAATTTAGAATCATAAAGAATATCATTAACATAAAAATATTTTAAATATTTTTTGTAAAAGTTTTAAAACCAACCTTTGTAAAAGAGAAATATATTAACAATACCTTACTAGCATTTTTTTTTTGGTTTGGAATTTCCTGTCCCATCTGTGAATTACAAATTTGTGAACAAGAAAATTTTAGTGTGACGTGGGACCGGGATTGTTCAACACGTGGCATGTTTATAGAGGTTAACCGTGATAGTTGGGTGGCCCACGTGGCAGTGCCAAAATGTTTGGAGTAATTGTACCTTGTTTCAGTGTAATGTTATCACCTTATTGTGTTATTCACTTATCATGATCTTATCATTTGTTTTTTGTCTATATGTAAAAGTTTGTGGTACCACCGGAGATTCTACCTCTTTTTTAATTAATATTATCATACAATTAATTAAAAAAATTCACGTTAA
>NW_026264258.1:3738790-3752110 GCF_000817695.3 Arachis duranensis
TTGCAAATTCATATATAGATCCTAATATCTAAAGCTATATACATTGAACTATGGAAGGGGAACAAAAAGGATACCAAATCCTAACTAAAGGAAAGGATAAATTATATTTTTTTGTTTCTAAAGTTTGATAAGAATTTTAAAAATATTCATAAGTTTTATTTTATTTTAATTTTATCTCAAAAGTTTTCGATTTGCATCAAATATATTTCTGGCGGCTAATTTTTTAAAAAATTTAAGATCAATTCAACAACAATTTCATAAGAATAACTCTCAAAACAAACAAATCAAGCACAATTTTCGTGCATTATTATTGAATTAGTCTTAAATTTTTTGAAAATTTAGCCGTCGAAAGTATATTTGATGCAAATCGAAAACTTTTGGGACAAAATTGAAATAAAATAAAATTTAGGGATATTTTTAAAACTTTTATCAAACTTCAGAGATAAAAAATATACTATACCCCTAAAGAAAAAGAAGGACAAACTATTGTTGTATATATAGTAGGATTGAGAATTACTAATCACCAAACTCATTTAATTTTAAAAGTGTTTAAAAAATAAAAAATTTCATGCTACGGCTATAAAGTAATGGTGCAACTAATAAGTTAGGAAATTAAATTTGATTTATTTGAAATTCATTAAAATTTTAATTAGTAATTCTTTGTAGCCATGCTAAATTAATTATATTCTCCAACAAAATCAATAGCCGGATATACCAAAAATTCAAAGCTCATATGTCATTTAAAAAAAAATATCCTATATATCTGAATTTTCTTTAGTTTAATCCAAATAAATAAAGGGCCCATAATATATCATGATACCAATCAATATCACCTTAAGGTTTATATTTTATTAGTGCATATACACACATTGCTATAAGTTCAATGAATAATAAATAAAAAAAAAACACATCAACAAAATAAATGCTCCATTTTTCGATAATATGAGTGGATGAATTAGGTTCCATATATATATATCTAGCAATTTCTAGCTCATAGTACAAGTTTCATTATCCACGGGATATACATAACTTTATTATTTATGATGTTACCTTTTTTCTATACCATAACGTGCATAATATAACTAGTTTGATAAATTCATAATTGGCCATTTGCCATAATAATAATAATAATAATGATATGTATACTTTAACCTACCTTTACAATTACGATGCTTGCACAAGAATACATGATAACGTTCCAACCCCAACATATATATGTGCCAATAATATGAGACAATCAAGGAAAGTGAATCACACTTTCAAAAGTGAAATGGTACCCACTTCTTTTACATTATTGGTAGATGATTAGGAATTTAACTAGTAAACTATAGTATACAATTATCTTGTGGGGAAATAAAGATGTTGAGTTCAATTCCTTCACTAATTCAATAAAAAAAGTTCACTTAGAACACTTCTTTTATAAATTTGAAATATATGTATATATATTAGAGTAGTAAAATAAGGAAAACTTGTTAAACTTTTTTGAGATACTTAATTAGTAAGAATAACATTTTTTTTTAATTAAAAATAGGTATGGATGTTATGTCATAGAGAATTCGACTAGCAACCAATTATTTTGCTACTAATATCAGCAACTTTTTTTAAAATGATAATTTTATCTCAAATTATATATTAACTATAGATATATTAAATTCTCTAAAAAGTGAGGGTTAAAAACTAATTTTAGAATTCATAAATTGTTAAATCTTGAGTGATAAATTGATTATTCACACATAGATTACAAATAAATAGTACGAAAGCCTAACTAATCAAAATGATCATTTAATGAGCCTAAACCTAATAGAATAATTTGGTACTTACCCTTTCAAATCAACTTTATCCTCAATGTAGGAAAAGGAAAAGAAAATTACATAATTATGTGATTGTTATTAAAGTGACAACTAGTTATGAATCCACCTTTTTCATTATTTAATGTCAATGACATTATGTATGGAATTGTGAAGAAGATAGAGTATAATAAAAGTTGCAAACTACTAAACTGAATTTCCTATTGCAATTTTTTTCAAGTGTTTCTTTAACTTGACAGGTAAATAATTAATTCGTCACAAATTTAAACTCAATTTAAATGTTTATTGTTTATTAATAAATTATTATATGTACAAAATAAAATTTAATTTTTAACATTTATTTAAAACGAGTAAACTAAAGACTCACCAATCTAAGTTGGTTACAATTTTTTTACCTGGTAGGCAAAGATAATACCGCCAGTATCCAAAAGCATGAAGGTCCCGTTGTTTAAGTCCAAGACTATACACTTGTCTATACTTTTTTGGTCAGAAGACTATACACACTTTTTTTTTTGGGTCATTAAAAGACTATATACACTTGTCTATCATCCCATCTTCTTTTTGGGCCTTGCACTGATATTAAAATGGGCTTCTCTGTTGTTCATTTTAGGCAATGCACATAATTATTTGGGCCATCACTAATCCAATCTGATTGTTACTATAAAATAAGCAGTGCAAAAAAATTAAAAACAGCCGATAAGCTATAGCCCACACGGCATTCCGCCCCCTCTCTATCTCAAAGGTCTTGGATTCGAGTCCTACCAACTGCAATCGAGAAAAAAAATTGATAAGTATATAAGAAGTGTGTGAGTATGTATTGTATACTTAAGATTGGGAGTTATCCAATCTATTAGGATACCTAAAATTGATAAATATACGAGGATTAATCGTTGAACTCGGAGATAATGTGAAAAATAAAAAAATAATACTAATCAATACGGATAAAATCCTTAAATATTATATATGAACATGTTACGAGTGAATTTATAATATTTAAAATTAGACTGAAATTTTATTGGACCCAAACAAAAGAGTATCATTCCTGTATTAGAATTTGTCAAAAGTCAATATAATTTTCAAACAAAAACAAAACACTGAAGAAAATAAAAAATATTAATGAGTAGTAATTATCAATAATAAGTAAATAAAAAATATTAATGAGTAGTGATTATCAATAATAAGTAGTCGTTTAATATAAGTAAGTAACCTTTATATTTTTTTTTTCAAAAATCTCTTCCAATTCACCCTATAACTTTATTGTTAGCGATTTATGGTGAATAATAAATTAATAATATAATATAGATTAAATAATAATGTAGGTGTAATTTGATGGCCAATAACTTAATTAAAAGGTCAGAAATTGAAATTCTAAAAATGCATCAAATTTAATTACAGTGGAAAAAAAAATCATTTTTGCTTGGCACCATTTGGTTTCTTAAAATTATAAAATTATCCGAATTCCAAAATATATTATATTTTACAAAGATTTTTATTTATTAATTATCTCATTAAATATATTAAGAACTGCTTACTTTGTTAATTTTGTCTTTTCTTACCTCCAATCATTTTCCTTTCTGTTTATTTCTTTTCCTTTTCCTTTTTCTTTCTTCTCTTTTTCTTTTCTTTTTCGTTCCTTTTTCTCACTGATTTTCCGGGAAAATTTTCTCTCACTGCTGATTTCCTTCGCTCTCTACTTTCCCGGCGATAGAGGAGGAAGTAGAAGAGTATAAGGATGAAATTTCTCTGCTTCTACGGAAACTCTTTCTCTTCACTTCACTTCACTTCTCTTCCCTTCAATCTTCCGTGATCAACACGAACTCTTTCTTCTTCATTCAAACAACAAGCACCACTCTTAATAACATTCCTAATCCAAGAAAACCTTCTAGCACAACAACAATATTCTCTCTTTATTCTTCTTTTTCAACAAAAGGTACTTTCTTTCTTCTTTTATTATTATTTTTTTAATTTTTCCTTAGTTCTCATGTACCTTCACCTTTTTTCTTTTTTTTTTTAAGGAATAGTAAAATGACAAAATTTCTCTGTTTTTATGATTTTTAAGTATATAGTTGACTCAAATTTTGCTCCTTTTTTTTCTTCCCCTTTTTGAAGTTGTTTTTGTGTTTGATCGGTTAGCTTTGGTGCAAAAGCTTATTCTGATGATGACGAACTGTGTTACTATAGTTTGGGGCTTAGTGGTGGTGGGGGCATAATTTGAGAGTAACTGTAGTTTTTTTTATTATTATTTTAAATCTTTTTGGGGTCAAGTTGAAGAATTTTGACTGCAATTTTTCTTTTTTGACCATAAGTTGACTATGTAGATTGTAGGGTGTAGTCTTAACCTGGTTTTGCAATGCATGATCTGCTGAATATTCTCTATTTTTAATATCTGTTATTTGTTTATCTTTACTGGTATTTAATGTTATGCGTTTATGACTACTATGCTGGTGATCTTGTGATTAAGGTTGATGGTAGACTGTGTTTGGATTTTGGAACTAATTTGATTGTATGGTCCTTTGTCAATTTGGGAATAATTTGGCTGCTAAATTTTCAAAGCATCTTTTCTGTGATTTATGCTGTGTTTGTTACCTTCCTATATGTGCTAATAGATATAGAATCTGTTGCTTTTTGTTCTGGTCAGTCAAAAATTTTTACCTAATGTTTGAAAGCTTAAAGGATAGAAAGAATATTTTAACGGGTAGGAGGAAAGTGTTACAATTGACTTGCTATTGTGTTCTGTTTTTTCGTAATATGTGACCGAACCAACCAAGGAATAATCTTTGCTTGGCTAATAATAATTATTCCTTCTGTGTTATGCATTCCAAAGTAGGACTATTTTGTCCAACAGAATGCTTGAGTATGATTGCTGGTTAATTCAACTTGGTAGATATAATAGTGATTATATTATATGGTATCCAAATTATTGCTTCTTACCTTTCCCTTGGGGCTCTTTAGGAAAACCGAAATTATGTAAGATAGAGTAGAACTACGAAAAGACCTCTTCCTGTATTTGAAAGACTAAATTATGGTACACACTTACATGGTTGTGGCAACTTTTATCTCTGTATGGCAATTTTTACCAAAACATTGATATTAAGAAGTCGTCTACTTTTCATTCATCTCACTATGTTTTCTAGGCAGTAGCTGAAAATGGAGACACAATACAGGGATTCTTTGTCCTCCCATGGTGTTGCAGGTACTTCCTCTTCATATTTCGTATTTTGTAGTTAGGGTGAGTTTGATATATGGGGTAAAAATAGATGTGAAGACTTCTTTGGTTAGGTTATTTGTGAATCTAATATATGGGGTTTTTTTACCTCCGTATTAACTAATTACAGTACCAAATTGACCCTCAATAGTTATATATACACTCATCTGTAGAGAATGATTATGAAACAAGTTTTCTTGCTGATTTTGTAGGCTCATTTAAGACTTCTTCACTTAATGTTCCGAAAAAGGTGGAAAGCAATGCTTGGGGAATACCGCACAAGAGTAATGTACTTCATGCTTCTAATGATGTTAGCTTGTTTTCCAGCTCACTACCTGTTCTTCCACATGAGAAGTGTAAGCTTGAGATTATGCTTTTGGTATCATAAATTGGAACAGTTGGAGCAATTATTGAGAACATTTTTCTTCGTCCTATTTTGTTGTTGATATGCAGTAAATTTGACTGATTCTGAACGTTATGGCCAACCTATTGATGATCACTTGCTAACGATAGATAAAGTGGACAAAGAGAATGAGGAAAATGATCCTTTTGAAGATTTTGAAGCCAATGTAGTTGGAAACATACTTCCTGATGAAGAGGAGCTTTTAGCTGGGATAATGGACGATTTCGACCTTAGTAGGTTGCCAAGCCAAGTGGAGGATCTGGATGACAATGATTTGTTTGGCAGTGGAGGGGGGTTCGAAATGGACTTTGAACCCCAAGAGAGTCTTAATGTTGGCATGTCAAAGCTAAGCGTTTCAGATGGAGTTGCTTCAAATGGTTTTGGTCATTATTCAATCCCAAATGGTATGGGAACGGTGGCTGGTGAGCATCCTTATGGAGAGCATCCATCAAGGACATTATTTGTTCGAAACATCAATAGTAATGTTGAGGACTCTGAATTACGGACCTTATTTGAGGTATTGTACATTTACCTAATGCTTCAGTATAATTGTTTATGTAATTCAGCCCTTGCTTCTTTAGCTGCATATATATACTCAATCTATGACTTAAGATCACTAATTGAGTTGTTGAGCATTAAGCCGATCCTTCAATGTTTATTTTTTAACACAGAATGTGTTGATCATTATACTTTTGCTTTAGTAATACATGAGCCAATTGTCTCATTTTAATTTTTGTCCTCAACTGCTTCCTTCATCCCCTACCAAAATTATACTTCTGCAAAATGGGAGGCAGATTAGAAGTATATTTTTTCTTTTTTTGGGGGACGTAAAATTAGCAGAAGTTTCTGACTTAGAAACAGAGAGGTGTTGGTTTATTTGGAGAGGTTTGATTTACTTCTTTGTTTTTAGTGACCTTTTGAGCATGTACCTATTAGAATTGTTATGAGAAAATTCTGATTAGAGTTTAAATAGTTTATGTTTTAACTATTAATTTTTTATTTACATACAACGTCAGAAGATCTTGTATTTCTCTGTTTTATTTTGTGATAATTCTTTTTCTTTCTTTCTTATTTGATAGCAATATGGGGATATCAGAACTTTGTACACTGCATGCAAGCATAGAGGCTTTGTGATGATATCTTACTATGACATTCGAGATGCTCGCACTGCAATGCGTGCCTTACAAAACAAGCCCTTGAGACGAAGAAAACTTGATATTCATTTTTCAATTCCCAAGGTTTGATTTTAGAGCATAAATCTTAAGGTATGATTATCCTTGACATTACAGTTGTGTAACACGTGTTTCGTCTGCTGATTTCAGGATAACCCCTCAGAGAAAGATATTAATCAAGGAACCCTTGTAGCATTCAATTTGGATCCTTCAGTGTCAAATGAGGACCTTCGATTAATCTTTGGTGCTTATGGAGAGGTCAAGGAGGTAAAAGCTTAATTGCTTATATGTTTACCTGTTCATTTGTGCATTTACTTGGTCTTTACCTAAAGTTTGTCCAGTGCTGGTAGTAATTTTCTGTGATGAAATTTCAGATTAGGGAAACACCGCATAAGAGGCACCATAAATTTATTGAGTTTTATGATGTTAGAGCGGCAGAAGCAGCTCTTAAAGCATTAAATCGAAGGGATATTGCTGGGAAACGCATAAAACTTGAACCCAGTCGCCCTGGCGGAGCACGTAGAAAGTAAGTTGTAATTTATCTTTCGCTGTTCAGAACTTCTTCTTTTTCCAACATAAGTTTGTTCGTTAACCGTTTCATTTATTCTCATGTATACGGTAGAAAAGTAATGATATGGTTGAAAGATTGCACAAAAGTGGTAGACCCATGCATATTACGTTATATTACTATTTATCCCTTGAGATGTTAGCTAGTTGCTTGCAAGCAGCTTGATTGGTTAATTGAAGTTGTTTTCATGGAGAAAAACTTGGATAATTAACCGACTACAAAATAAAATGTGATAATATGTTTGAAATAATCAACCCTACTCTTAAATTAACTCCTCAGATAAGCTGGCTTTAACTCGTTAGCAATTTGTTATATCTTTTGTGAATGGAAATTTTATTATTTACATATTATAAATTATAAAGAGTAAAGTATCGTTTTTGTCCCCAATGTTTGGGATAAGTCTCAAAGTTGTCCCTAACGTTTGAATCGTCCTATTTAAGTCCCTAACGTTTCAAAATTGACGGCGGGACAAAATTGAGACGATTTTAAAACGTTAGGGACTTAAATAGGACGAAAACGTTGGGGACAAAAACGATACATAGAAATAGATTTTAATTTTATCCTTCATCAATATCAATCTTTTTCGGTACATAGTTATTCAATTATTTTTGAATCACATTTAAGTAAATTGCACTTAATCACATTACTTTGATTCTAAATAAATTTATTTTTTTTTTATAATTTTACTCTTAAAGATTTTTTCTCATCATGAAATGTTTGTAAAATGACTAGAATCACATTACTTTATTGTATATGCATCATTTTTTTTCCCTCAAGTTTATGTACTAGTCATTCTACAAACATTTTATGCTGAGTAAACATTTTTAAGAGTAAAATTGTAAAAGAATAAATTTCTTTAGAATAAAATTAATGTGATTAAGTGTAATTTACTTAGATGTGATAAAAAAAATAATTGAATAACTATGTACCGTAAAAAATTGATATTATTGAAGAATAAAATTAAAATTTATTTCTATGTATCGTTTTTGTTCCCAACGTGTTCGTCCTATTTAAGTCTATAACGTTTCAAAATCGTCTCAATTTTGTCCTGCCGTCAATTCCGTTAACAGATTCCTAACGGCAGGACAACATAGAATCAATTTTGAAACGTTAGGGACTTAAATAGGACGATTCAAACGTTAGGAACAACTTTGAGACTTACCCCAAACGTTGGGGACAAAAACGATACTTTACTCAATTATAAAAAACTAACATAATGATGCATTTCTTGCTAGCTTGATGCAACAACTGAGTCAAGAGTTGGAGCAAGATGAAGCTCGAACTTTTAGACATCAAGTAGGTTCACCTGTGGCCAATTCTCCTCCCGGTAAACAACTCTTACTGCAGTCTTATTAATCAAATGCCATTGTAGCTATATCGTTTTAGAAAAGCACCTTCAGTTACAAGCTAAAATATCTCGTGCAATTGTCTTGCTAGGTAACTGGGCACATTTTGGTAGTCCAGTTGAGCATAATCAACTAGGTTCATTTAGCAAGTCGCCTGGTTTGGGCCATGCCAGCCCTGTCAATACTAACCATTTTTCTGGATTGGCTGCAATTCTTTCCCCACATGCATCTAACAAGATTGCGCCGATTGGTAAGGACCCTGGAAGGGCTGCAAATCAGATATTTGTGAACTCTGGATCAATGCAAGGAACAGCTTTTCAGCATTCCATGTCTTTCCCTGAGCAAAAAGTGAATGCAAGTCCTAGGCCTATATCTTCCTTTGGCGAATCAAGTTCAAGCTCATCAAGTATTGGAACATTGTCTGGCCCTCAATTTCTTTGGGGGAGCCCAACTCTTTATACTGAGCATTCAACCACATCTGGTTGGTCTTCGTCTTCTTTGGGGCATCCATTTACTTCTAGTGGCCAAAGGCAGGGTTTTCCATATTCAAGTCATCGCAGTTCTTTTCTTGGTTCCCAGCCCCATCATCATATAGGATCTGCTCCATCTGGCCTTCATTTTGATAGGCATTTTAACTACTTCCCAGAATCACCCGATGCTTCTTTAATGAGCCCAGTTGGATTTGGGAATTTAAATCTCAGTGACAGGAGTTTTATGATGAACAGGAGCAGTCATGCATCTTTAGGTGGTTCTGCTGGCCTTTCAGGAAATACTGCTGAAAATGGTTCACCTAATTTCGGGGTGCTGTCACTGCCTAGGCATGGTTCTTTGCTTCTCGGAAGCAGTTCTTATTCTGGACCAGGAGCAACTAACACTGAAGGCTTGTCTCGAAGTAGGCGACCCGAGAATAGTGGAAACCCAATTGATTCAAAGAAGCTGTACCAACTTGATCTTGATAAAATCCTCAGTGGTGAAGATACAAGGACGACTTTAATGATTAAAAATATTCCTAACAAGTGAGAACAATTAAAGAAGTATCCTAGTCAAGTGTTTTCTATTGTAGCAATTTAATACGAACAGTTATTAATGAGTTTTGCTCATTGTGATTGTTTAAGGTACACATCGAAGATGCTGCTTGCTGCAATTGATGAGAATCACCGGGGTGCTTATGACTTTCTCTACTTGCCAATTGATTTTAAGGTATATGAATCCAATAATTTTTTTAATCAACGATAATGGAGTCTTTTGGCCAGGTTGACTTATTGTCTATTTCTTCTTGCAGAACAAGTGTAATGTGGGTTATGCCTTTATCAATATGGTGTCTCCTTCACACATCATTCCATTCTATGAGGTTTAAAATCTATGCCATGACCTTCTATTTGTCTGTTAAATAATTAACTTTCTTCTGCATTGTTTGTGATGCAAGGATTTGTTAACGTGGCGGGCATTGTTTAACACATGCCTGTATGAAACATTTGATTTCTTTTCTTTTTAACAATGAAAATATAAATACAAGGTTAAAAGTTTTTTAACTGGTACTCCTAATTTGCAAGTATTTTTAACTTGTCATGGTCTAGAGAAATATTAATATGAAAGTCTATGTAGGCATTTAATGGGAAGAAGTGGGAGAAGTTTAATAGCGAAAAAGTTGCCTCACTGGCGTATGCAAGGATACAAGGAAAGGCTGCACTTGTGACACATTTTCAGAATTCAAGCTTAATGAATGAGGATAAGCGGTGTCGGCCAATTCTCTTTCATTCGGAGGGCCAAGAGACGAATGATCAGGTAACTTCTGACGACAATAGAGTTGTTAAGAGAGCCGAGCCGACCGGACACATTCATCCTGATCTTATACATACGTCTTGCAAACTTGATTGTGAAAAGTAGACTTTAGAATTGGAAATGGTTTAATTTATATATTGATCAATTATTTCTTTTTTCAAGTGTTTTTCTGATTGTTTCTCTCTTACCATCCAGGAGAATTTTCTATCCAGCAATTTGAATATATGTATTCGTCAACCAGACGGGTCTTACTCGGGTGATTTATTGGAGAGCCCAAAGGGGGATTGGGACGAGAAAATAGAAAAAGATTAACCGTTTTCTAGCTATTTATATGTTCCTAGCCACAATAATAAATGGGGGTTGGGAATGCTAACAACTGCATAGGGCAATGTTAAGGTGTACAAAGCTAATTGATTTAAAAGAACAAAAAAGTTGGTGTACAAAGGTGAGGAAGCAGCATTGCTTTCAGCTGCAGGGGACTCTGAATATGTCAATATTTCATAATAATCATCAATGGAGGAAGCAGCAAGGAACAGTTTCTTGTGTGTAGAGAAATCAATTGTCATTGGAAGTGGAAGAGAATAAGATGGCATTTCTTTGTCAGCTTGCATGCCAGAGTTTGCAGATTTGACTAATGTGTATATTATTAAAATGAGGTACTGTCATATTAGCTTTGTCAATGTTGTCATGAAACCTAAAAAACTTGTGCAATGTATATATGTGAACCAGTTTCTTTGCCTTATTCTTATGTTAGATCAGCCATCTAGAATATTGTTACTTGATACACTGAAATGTTGGAATATCCTTAAAGAACCTCTTATTTTTCTCTGGAGTTTATCCTTAGATTTATGCTATGGAATTCTGATATTTATAATTTTTTTATACTTTTTGTAGTATATTTTTTATATTATATAGTAATTTTTTTAATATTTTTGGCAAATATTTCACTAATTATAAATACTAAAAACTAAATTCTAAATCTTAAAAGTATAAAAAATTATAAAAAAAATATACTACAAAAAGTATAAAAAAATTATAAATATCAGTTGAACCGAACGTGAATTCCATAGCATAAATTTAATGCATGCAATTATTTTAATACATCAACCATTATATCTATATGGAGCCAATATTAAATTGAATTCAATTAGTTTGATAATACGAGTCTATGAAAAAAATTGCATTTTATAAAGTTTAAAAATTTTTATTATATGATAGGTTAGTAACAAGTACATTACAAATTTTTATAGTATTCATTATAATAATGTTTAATTTAATAATTGTTATTAAAATTTTAGTTGTATTCGTTATAAAATAAATAATTACAATATATAAATATAAAATGAATTAACCGATTTAAAAATAGGATAATTTAATAATATTGAAAGTCATTTAATTTAAAAAATAAATGCTTCACATACTTACATAATTATGAATTTATAATATGATAACTATTTTTTAAAAAATTATTCTAATACTTGACTTCTAAACACCAAATTATTTATTTAAATAGTTTAATTTTTATCTAACGTAATATAATAAAGTATGTTTAAACCATATTATTATTATTATTATTATTATTATTATTATTATTATTATTATTCAAATGGGCTCAATTCAAATTACATACACATAAATCGAATCAAATAGATTCGAACTTCACTTTGCATAGTTTGAATGAGGGTGATTCGAACTATTCACATGGCAAACTTTTTCACTAATTCGAACATGGTTGATTCAAACTATTCACAGTGCAAATTTCCTCACTAATTCGAACAGGATTGATTCGAATTACTAAGCATTTTAGTTTGAATATGTTTGATTCGAATTACATAGAGACATGTTTTTGGTTGATTTATGTCTCATTTTTTCGTTTGGTTTAATCACGTAAATTCTGATACAAACTGGCTTAATACTGTCATTTGCCCTTTTTCTATTATTATTAAATCAAAATTTATTATTTTTAATTATCAATTAGTTATTAATATTTAAAAATATAGAATAAAATATATTATTAAATTATTAAGATAAAATATTAGGGGTGGCAATGGGTAGGATATGGTAGGGTTTGAAGTCAATCCTAATCCTATCCGCGGGTTGAGATTTTTATATAAACTCAACCCTACTCTATCTGCGGGTTGAGAATATCCCAACCCTAACCTTACCCGTTCTCAACCCGTGGGTACCCGACCCTACACGCGGGTTACAAAAAAGATGCAAAATTATTATATAATTTCATAATAATTTAAAATAGAACTGACTTTTATATAAAAAAATATTAAATTATCAATTAATGATATTCTTTTAGAGGTTAAGGATCTTTTACATTTAGTGAGAGGTCTTTAGTTCAATATCCACTTGAAACATATTTTTATATAAATATATAATATATAGAGTGCGGGTTGGTCGGGTAGGATTGAAGCTCAACCTGCACCCTACCCGACCCGCACGAAAATCCAACCCGCATCCTACCCTATCTGCTATAAATCGAGTTGACAACTCTATCCGATCGGATGGGATCGAATTGAATACGCTGTATGCAAGTAGGTGTATGTTATTACTCCTATAAAATATATTATTAAATTATTAAACTAGAAGAATTGAATTAATGACTAACTGATAATTAAAAATAATAAATTTTTACGATGTTTTAACATTTTTCCAATAATAATTCTCAAACTAGGTATATCTGATTATCTGTATATAATATATTTACTTTTTTAGTTTTATAGATCAGTGGCCAACAGTAATGAAGATAAAGCTGCTCAAGCTTGATTCATATTAGATTATTCTTGTGCCAAACTTCCGATCCTTCTAGAATATTTATGCCATAGTTATCCTCCTACATATTTGACAATTATTGATTCAGAGTATGTATCTCTTCCTGTAATATAAAATCATCAATTCTTGTCATAGGTATGAACTATCTTAGTGAATTTCTTTGGGCATTTATGTTGCCTTTCAATTTTAATTATATTAATGAATTTAACTAAGAAACTATTTTCCAGCGCGCATATTAAAAATCTGTATATAAAT
>NW_026264258.1:3752142-3766644 GCF_000817695.3 Arachis duranensis
AGTGTAAAAAAGGTTAAAATTAACTAAATATTTTTTAAAAAATTAAAAATATTCATAATTAAAAACATAATTATATCTTTAACCGCATGTATTTTCGAAAAAATATTTTATTAATTTTAATGTTTTTAACATGAAAATGACCTAATTATAAAATTAAAAGTAGTATAGAGATCTAATTGAAAAGAAAAAAAAGTATAGGAACCTAATTAAAAATTTAATAAAAATTATAGAGACTAACAGAATAATTAAACCTATCTAAAATCTAAATTATTTATTCTATAATATAAATTATAAAGAGAAATACTAGAAGGCCATCAAAATTTATTTTTTTAGCCATCAGTTAGTCATTAATATTTAAAAGTATGAGATACAATATAGTGTTAGATTACTAAAATAAAAGAATTAAAGTAAAAAAATTAAGTTGATGGCTAAGTGAATAAATAATGGCCAAAAACAATATGTTCCCTTAATATTTTCCAATTATAAATTCTAGCCCTAAATTAAACTCTAAACTCTCTAAAAAAGATGGGTTATAAAAAATAAATTTACCATAAAAAATTACTAATATTAGTTAATTAAAAATTAATTTCTTATACTTATACTAGGTTAATGTAGTTACTTATGATTATTATTAAAAATGAGCCTATTATGTAGGGTGGGCAAATTAAAAATCATAGACACCAGAAAATTGATTTTGTTACCGAACGCAAAAGGCGAATTTCTTAGTGAATTTCTTAGAGAATTTCTCAATTAGAAATATACTTTTTTTTCCAATAAATGATTATGGTTTAACTCTTAAAAAAGAGAAGTTAGATAATCACAAAGTTTATAGTCTACCGTATTCTACAACTTTCACAAATTAAGAACTAATTCATTGAGAGTTAAATTGGTTACCTATTAGTATATTATAGTATAATATAGTCTCAAAGACTATATATAATAGAATAATACCACCTCATTTTAGTAAAATTTTAGCAAAAAATTATTAGTATATACAATATGAAGGGTATTTATAAATTTAATTAATTAATATTATTGATATTATTATTAATATTAATTTTTAATATTAATAAACGGTTATTAATCGTTTAGTATTATTTCATTGAAGGGATATAATTTTTTAAAGATTATGTATATTTAAAACATTATATTTATTGGCTAAAAGGACACAACTCTTGAAGAATTGTGTATGTTCAAAATATTGTATCTATTGACAATAAAAAAGACACAACCATTTGTATACGTAACTAATCATAATTCCTATGTACAATATGTATAAAGAAGTTCTTGTCCACCATTTCAGAAACACAAGTACTAAGTATACATTTTAATCAACTATTAAGAGATTTTTTTGTTCAAGAGAGTTGAGAATTTTTTACTATTGCTAATTAAGAAATTCTTAGGTTTCATTGTGTCTTGGGAGAGTATTGTCATTAACCCTATAGCAACTAAGTGTGGGGACAAATATCTCTCTAAAGAAAGCGATCTAATCGTGCCTTGAAACCACTACACAAATATAAGATTTTGTCATCTTCTCATACAAATATACCCAACAATTTTAGAGAGATATTTCTTGAAGATGGCACAAGATCAAAACACTACGATCAAGGTTATGAATCAAGAGTTTGTTAAATTAGATCGCTTTGATGGAACGAACTTCAACCGTTGGAAAGACAAGATGATGTTTCTTCTTTCAGTTCTCAATCTTGCATATGTGATTGACCCAAAGACCACCAATTGCCGATGCCGCTGAAAATTCCACACCGGAAGAGAAAAATTGTTCAATTGAAGAAGAAACGTGATGAAGATACTTTTGCATGTCGAGGTCATATTCTTAATACTTTATCCGACCGACTCTATGATCTCTACATATCAATTCAATCACCATTAGAGATTTGAAAATTTTTGGAAGAAAAGTACAATACCGAACGACAAGGAACAGATAAGTTTATTATGATGAAATATTTTGAATTTATTATGAATGATACTATGCCTGTCATGGATCAAATTCATGAATTGCAAATCCTTGTAAGTAGACTTCGTGATCTACAAGTGATGATCTCTGAATCATTACAAGTTGGAGCAATTATTTTAAAATTGCCTTCATCTTGGAATGGTTATAGGAAGAAAATTTTACATTTTGGTGAGGACTTCACAATTGAGAAATTACTAAGGCATATACGTATACAGGAGGAAACTCGAAAACGTGATACTGTGTATCTTTCTCAAAGTTCTAAAGTGAATCATATTGGTGAAAACAACACCAATAAGAAAAAAAGAAAGTTATCTAAAGATTCAAAGCAAGATAAGAAGAGACAAAGATAGTGTTATCATTGTCACAAGAAAGGACACTATATCAAAGAATATAGACTTCTGAAAAAGAAAGCATCAAAGACCAATTTAGTGGAAGAGAAAGATCTAATTGCTATTGTTGCAGAAAAAGTACAAAACATGCATATTGGCATGGTTACAGAAGTTAACATAGCAACACAAGGAAAATCACTTGACTGGTGGTGAGATTTAGGGGCTACTATTCACGTTTGCAATGATTGCAACCAATTCAAAACATATAAAGAAGTGAACAATAGAGAGGTCTTAATGGGCAATGACAACTCAGCCAAAGTTTGTGGTCAAGGAACTGTGGAATTAAATTTTACATCTGGAAAGAAATTAAGTTTAATAAATATACTTCATGTTCCATATTTGAGAAAAAATTTAGTTTCTATTAGTCTCTTGTATAAGAGAGGATTCAAAGTTGTAATGGAATCCGATAAAGTGATCTTGCTTAAGAATGATGTATTCGTAAGAAAAGGATATTGCACTGAAGGCATGTTTAAACTTAGTATTAATAAAGTGAATGTTTCATTGTATGTTGTTGATTCTTGTGATTTATGGCATAGTAGATTAGCACACTTAAATTACAAATCAATTGAATATATGCAAAAGAATAACTATATTGATCTTAATAACAAGGATTTTAATAAGAAATGTGATATTTGCATACAATCCAAAATTACTAAGAAACCTTTTTCCTAAAGTTGAAAGAAATACACATTTATTAGAATTGATTCATAGTGATATTTGTGAACTAAATGGCAATATCACTAGAGGAGAAAAAAGATATTTTATAACCTTTATTGATGATAGTTCTATATTTACTTATGTGTATTTGCTTAGAAATAAAGATGAACCTTTTGAAATGTTTAAGAAATATAAAATGGAAGTAGAAAATATACATGATAAGAAAATAAAAGTTCTTCGTAGTGATCGAGATGGAGAATATTTTTCTAATGAATTTGATAACTTTTGTGAATTACATGGTATTGTGCATGAATCTTCCGCTCTATATACTCCGCAACAAAATGGTTTGGCGGAAAAAAAAACTGTACCTTAGTGGATATGGTTAATTCAATGTTACTAAATGCAAAATTGCCTTACAATTTATAGGGTGAAGCATTATTGACATCATGTCATATCCATAATAGGATACCATCAAGACATAGAAAGGTTTCTCCTTATGAAATTTGGAAAAGAAGGAAACCTAATTTAAATTATCTCAAAGTGTGGGGGTGTTTAACCTTTTATCGAGTTCTTGATCAAAAGATAACCAATTTGGGGCCAAGAGGCGTAAAAGGCACTTTTATAGGATATGCTCAAAATTCTAAAGCATATAAAATATTAGACTTAGTGTCTAATGTAGTTGTTGAATAAAGAGAGGTAGAATTTATTGAAAATAGATTTATCAATGATTCAACTTCTAATTCAGAGTATCCCCAAAATGATACTAATATTTCACAAGAAATAAATAATCAAAATAATAAGCGTCTAAGCGACAAAGAGTTGATTGAACCAAGGAAAAGCTTGAGAGTAAGAAAAGAAAAGGATTTGGGTCTTGATTTTATTTCTTATCAGGCTATTACCTTTTTGGTAGAAGGAATTAGGAATTCTGTAACAAACAAGATTCCTATTATTATGAACATAGAGGGTGATCCTCAAACATTCAAAGAGGCTATGGCTTCAAGAGATTCTGCTTTTTGGAAAGAAGCAATAAATGATGAAATGGACTTAATATTATCTAACAATACTTGGGGCTTGGTTGATTTGCCTCCAGGATCAAAGCCTATAGGATGTAAGTGGGTATTTAGAAGAAAGTATAACACTGATGGTTCATTACAAACCTTTAAAGAAAGGTTAGTGGCCAAGGGATTTAGACAACAAGAAGGTTTAGAATATTTTGATACCTACGCACCTGTGGCAAGAATGACTTCTATTAGGACTCTTATAGTATTAGCATCCATACATAAGTTTCATATACATCAAATGGATGTTAAAACGGCTTTTCTAAATGGAGATTTTAATGAAAAATTTTATATGGAGCAATCGGAAGGCTATGTGCTATCCGGAAATGAAAAGAAAGTTTGCAAATTAATTAAGTCTTTGTTTTGGCTAAAACAAGCGCCTAAACAATGGCATGAGAAGTTTGATTCAGTGGTGTTATCAAATGGCTTCTCATATAATAGTGCGGATAAATGTATTTACTCAAAATTTACTATAGATTATGGAGTAATCATTTGTTTATATATTGATGATATGTTAATAATCGGAACAAATTTAGAAGGAATTTATGTAACAAAGGAGTATCTAACTTCTAAATTCAAGATGAAGGATTTGAATGAAATAGATACAATATTAGGTATAAAGGTGCATAAGAATGAAGTTGGCTTTACTTTAAGTCAATCTCATTATATAAAAAAGATATTGAAAAAGTTTGATCATCTCACTATTAAAGAATCTAACACACCCTATAAATTAGAAGGAAACATGGGAAGCCCTATAGCACAATTAGAATATGCTAGTGCTATAGAAAGTTTAATGTATGTAATGCATTGTACTAGACCTGATATAGCATTTGCTGTGTGCAAATTATCAACGTTTACAAGAAAGCCTAGCAATCAACATTGAAAAGTTATAACAAGAGTTCTTGGTTATTTCAAGAAAACCATAAACTTGAGATTACATTATAGTGATTATCCCGCAGTTTTAGAAGGTTATTCCAACGCAAGTTGGATTACAAATCTTAGTGACAACAAATTCACTTCAGGATAGATTTTTACTATAGGTGGTGGAGCAATAAGTTGGGCCTCAAAGAAACAAACATGTATTACATATTCTACTATGCAGGAAAAGAAGCGGAATGGTTAAGAAACTTGTTATATGATATAAAGCTGTGGCCACATCAGACTACAGCCATTTCAATCTTCTGTGATAGTAAATCAACCATGTCTCAAGCATATAATAAAGTTTATAATGGAAAGTATAGACATATAAGTTTGAGACATGAATTTGTGAGGCAACTAATAGATGATTGTGTAATTACCATTACTTATGTAAGATCTCAAGGAAATTTAGCAGACCTTTTAACTAAAGGTTTGTCAAGGGATAAAATCAAAGAGACTACTGCTAAAATGGGATTAAAACCTATTATTGCTAAATGATGGGAAACCAACCTTATTCTAGTAGACCACTAGTTTCAAGGTTTAATGGGTAATAACAAGTTATTTAGCAATTGGAGCACTAAGGTATATGATTTAGTGCTATTTACAATAAATTAGGAGGGTGAGTTAAAACTCTTAATGGAATGATAATATTATTTATCAAAAGATTCCACCTATATGAATATAAGAGTGGTGCCGCTCTAATCGAGAATTTTAGAGGTTTTATTCTCGTAAATATTCATGAAACCAGGATGAGCACAAGGCCATATAAGTGCTTAAAATGATAAACTCTTGAACTTGGAGGGTATAAGTAATGTGTGTGATTTTTTATACTAGCAAATTGAGTATATGTTTAATCGATTAGACACCTATTATTTCATTAAAACTTTAAAATTTACACTAAAAGAATGTTTAATCTTAGTGACACATTCTTTATGCATATACTTGCATTGTATGACATTTAAATTTTGTAAATAGTGGGGGATTGAAGAGTATTTACAAATTTAATTAATTAATATTATTAATATTATTGATATTATTAATAATATTATTATTAATATTAATAAACGGTTATTAACCGTTTAGTACCATTTGGTTGAAGGGACACAACCTTTTAAGGATTGTGTATGTTCAAAACATTATGTCTATTGGCTAAAGGGACACAACTCTTTAAGAATTGTGCATGTTCAAAACATTGTATCTTGTAACACCCTACCATACAGAGTCTTATGCTTAAATCATAATTCAGAGATGGCAACGTATTACGACCTTAAAAATAAAAATTTAGTATGTATAATAGTATGAATGATTGATTATAACTAGGAGCCTTTGTAGAAAAAGGGGTAAACAAAAATCGAAATCCTAAAGCGCAACACTCCAATCGATAACGTAATGAACAAAGGATAAACCAACGCGAGATTATATATATACAAAGGAGTGTCAAAAATAGGAATATCAAGACTCAAAATCCGGCTGCGAAGATAACCGGTCCGAGCATAGCAATATATACATATGATAAAATAAGGAAAACCCTAAAGAAAACCCAAAGGGACACAAATACATAAAACCTATTCTCCAAAATCTCCCATAAGAGGAGTCATCTCAGTTTGTATTATTTAATGGAGATAAAAGTATCTAAGCAAAACATATAAACCAAAACATAGTCCCGAGAACAAAGGATCTTCGCAAATCCAGAAGTCTCCAGCAGGCCTCAGCGAGAAACCTCACGTCCTGCATCTGAAAACCACAAAATCCGCATGGGTGAGAACCAGAGGTCCCCAGCATGGTAACAGCTTCCACATATATAATACATAATAATAGAGGAAAGCCGAAGGCAATCCTAGAACTTCCTCCACATAATATCAAAGCTTATATACAAGCTAAACCATATGTGGCGACTGACTAAAGATTCTTCAGTCTAACTAATACTTCCCTTTCCAATTCCTTCACACCTCCCAACCACCAAGAGGAGTATAACGTAGCAAACACAGTTATATCAAATAAGAAATATACAAATAGGAACAGTCAACCCGACAAGTCCTGGTAGCTAACCATTGGACTGTCCCTCTGTCGCGCATCCCCAACTCGAGTTATACTCATCATAAACTTGATCATAATCATGATCCATATCCATCACCTTCACTGGTGAATATTTACGGGGGCGAGCTCATCCGGGCTTTCACAGTGCCCGGCCACCCTTACGACATAGGGTCAAAAGAGCTTCGAGTCTCAACTTGGAGCACGTGGTGGCTAGTCACTGCTTCCATCCAGGGAAACTCTCATCTCCAACAGTGGAAGTGCAACATTCACAATTTATTCAACAACATATATGCATTTATACTTAGCCATAATCATGGCTCCGCCATAACACGGCAATAATCTAGCCATCCGACTCACGGTTAAATCCATAACCAGCCAATTCATCAACAATTATGACCCTTCAGCCCATGACATAACAAGCACTTCCACCGCCATCCTCCGCCTCTCACATAATCATCTTTGATCCTCATTGATCATTCATTTTTCCCTTGCTTCACTCGCAAGTTACCACATCCCCTAGCTCCTTTTCTAATTGCTAGGCATATCATAATGATTTAAGAGATAAGTAGTGAGATCGGAGGCTTAGAAGTATGAGATTTGGCTTTTAAAACTGAAAAATTAACTTTGGGATGAAAACAGGGCCCCGCGTACGCGCACTCCACGTGCACGTGTGGATGGCCACAAAACTCATCGACGCGTATGCGTCATGCAGGCTAACGCGAGGATTGAAAAATAGCCAAGCAACGCGCACGTGTCAACCACGCATACGCGTGGGTGCTCTCGTGCCTCAGGCACAAAACTGGCACAGTTCTGGCACAACTCTCTGGAAAATGGCTGGGCATTGGGTGCAGCACATTCGGCATGCCCGCGCACATCACGCGCACGTGTGGATGGCGTTTTCGAGAAGAACGGCACGTACGCGCCAAGTGCACCTACGCACGGGGGGTCATGCTAAAAATTTTCTAAGTTAAAAACTGTAGAATTCACAGATTCAACCCCCAATCTTCCGATGGACATAACTTCCTCATTTTAAATCGTTTTTCACCCGTTCTTCGAACGGCATGGACATCCTGAATCCAATTTTATTTCTAAACAGATTTGGCACAAAACAGAGATCCGTAATACAAGTTATGTCCCGTCAAAGTATGCCCAAAAAACCATATTTTTCATACAAAACCACAAAGTACCATTTTCAAAACAAGTCATTTTTAACTCTTTTCAAAATCAATCAAAACATGCCAATTTCATCCATTTTCTTTGAAATCAATCAAAATATATCAAATTCAACATCAAGCCTCCTCAACTCACACATTGACACTTTGCCACAATTTACAAAATCACTATCCCATCATTTTAACCCACTTCCCCCAAGTGGCTCAAACTCAAACGCATTGACATATCATATACTCTTCCTCATGCCAATTTTCAACAACACCACTTCCAATAAATCATCATTGTACACAATTAATATCATACTCACCATCAACATGGTTCAGTCCACAATTCAACCATAACCAATCATCAAGCATATATCACAACATGCATATTTCTCATACATCATACCATCAAGGCATCAATAATCATCATCACATATATGACCACATCATATATTTCAATCATCCAACAACATCAACAATTCAACGCCTATCTTAGGGCCTCTAGCCTAAGTATTTCCTACCACATTATATATTAGATACGAGAAACCGAGACCACACCTTAGCCGATTTTCCAAGCTCAACCGGAGCACTTCCAAACCACTTTTCCTCAAGCTCTCAAGGCCTCAACACCTCCAAGAACAGATTTTTCACCACCAAACCTTTTTCAAGCTTTTTAATATCACCAATCAAGCTCCAATATTCACATATACAAAACCTAAGCCACAATCATCACACCCATACACAACATCTCAAAACCCAAACATCATAGAACCACAAATTACACTAGGGTTGAGAATCTTACCATACCCAAAGTCCAAGAAGACAAGATTAACCTTCTTCTTCAAGAGAGTTGGGTCCTATAACATCAAAGAGCCCAAAATCTCAACATTTTTGCTCATAAAACTCGAAAATAAGGCTGGAAATTCGAGGAGCAAAACATGGCTTACCTCAAGATTGATTGTATGGTTTTTGTAGAGCTCTCCGCGGTGAATGCGTGGCCGCAAACGGTGCGGCAATCGGAGCTCTAGATCAAAAGTTATGGTGGTTTGAAGATCAAGTGAGAGAAAGAACTTGAGAGAGTGTTCTTCTCTTCATGGCCTCCATTTCAGCGTGTTTAGTGTCTCAAATGAGGAGAGAGAGTGCTGAAAACTAGGGTTTTGGTTTAGTTATGTTGGGCTAAGGGCCCACTTTGGGTCCGGTTGGCCCGGTTTGGCCCGTTCGGTCCAATCTTGGTCCGAATTCTATAAAATTGGTACCAAAATTCTCGTCTCAATCTCCTTTATCACATTTAGCCATAAAAATCACATTTAAAACTTTCTAGAATAAATTCTCATTTACGGGTTAATTAGCCGTTAATTAACCGGGTTTTATATATCTATTGGCAATAGAAAAGATACAACCATTTATATACGTAACTAATCATAATTGCTACGTGCAATATGTATAATAAGTCCTTGTCCACCATTTAAAAAACACAAGTACTAAATGTACATTTTAATCAACTATTAAGAGATTTTCTTTGTTCAAAAGAGTTGAGAATTTTTTACTATTACTAATTAAAAAATTCTTAGATTCATTGTATCTTAAAAGAATATTGTCATTAATCTTATAACAACTAATTGTAAGAACAAATATCTCTCTAATAAAACTGCCTTAAAACTATTACACAAATATAAAATTTTGTCATTTTCTCGTACTAATATACCCAACACAATATACTATAGCATTTTCCTTATCATAATGGAAAACATTTGTTCTGCTGCCTTTACAAAAGATTGCATCCTCCCAGACGCGTTCCATCTGAAGAAGGAAATTCATGGCCATTTTCTGAGTTGTTGCCTTGTTGGTTTGAGTCAATGATTTAATGTAAAATTATTGTGGCGTCAAGAAAATTTAATAACTAAAGTATAGTGGTATAGTGGAAATTCATAGTCATTTTCTTTTAATATTACTACCATTATATTCTATATGTAAGTAATATTGTAATAAAAAAAATATATTAAAAAAATAGTGGTATAATTTTATTTTGGTTAACAAATATAAATGTAAGAAAAATATTTTAAAATAGAAAAAAATAAGAGAGATTTTGAGAAGAATTAAAGAAGAGAGATAATTTTATTGAAAAAAATTTTAAGAAGAAAAGATATAATTACTAATTTTTTGTTTGTCAATTACATTTTTATTAAAATTAGTAGTATCAAAAAATATTTCAAATTAAATATTATAAAAAAAATTAATAAGATTTGATTAATTTTTAAAATTTTAGGGATGAAAATGACTTACCTTTGAACTTTCAAGAACTATTTTGATTATAAATAATTTTTTTACATGTCAAGTGACACGTCACGTGATGTGTCACGTGTCACTAATCTAATATATCAACCAATCATCTTGTGACACGTGGTATTAACCCACCACATCATCATGCCACGTGGTACTTAACGTGACACATCATCATCCAACTAACGAAAAGACTAACGTGATCAAATTGTATATCTTTCGGAGATGATTTCGATTAATTTTGTCTTTCGAAAACCAAAATAAAAATCAAAATATCTTTCAGAAATAATTTTAGCTATTAACTCATAAGAATAAAGTAGACACAAATGATGATAATAATATTTGACAAATTCATAATAACATTATCTATCGATTCATCCATCTTAATAATACTAATGTCATACTAACTATATATACACCAAACTCAATTATTAAAATTAACTATAATATAAAATATATATTAAAAATAAATTAAATTATATATATTTATATATAAATATATAATAATTAATTTGGTGACTGATTTTTTACGTTACGTAATATTTTTATTAATTTTTAATTCAATTTGTTTTAAACTAAATCAATCAGTTTTAAATTCATCCTAAACCCTAAATATTAGAAAAGTAATATAGGAAAGAATGGAGTGTATATATGTTGACAAGTGAGTGAGGGTTGAGGAAGCATGTGGAAGGAACATGGTTTTTGGCCCACCAGGAACCTAAATAGGCATCATCATGGGGTTTGAAGTCTAAGCAAAAAATTAAGGTCTATTACAAGATGTATGGCTGTATGTTAATATTATAAAAAATTTATTAGAGTTCTTTTGAAGTATTTATTTTATAGAAATATTTGATAAATAAAAAATAATTTTTTTAAAATAAAATAAAAAATATTTGTTTCTCCAAACAAGATTTTTGAATTTTAATTTTTTGAATACGATTTTTTTAATTTTTTTGTGCATTTAGGGCAAGTTTGTTGCATCCCCAACAAACTCTATAATTTATATAGAGTTTGCCGCACCCCGGCAAACTTCAGGTTGAATTTCCAAAATAAAAGCATCATTGCTGGAGAACAGAACTTAAAACCACAATTTCATTCTCCACTTTCATTCTCATTCTTGGTATTTTTTTCCTATAATGTCAATGAATACATTGTTATCCATTCATTATAATGGTGAAATAGTGTATAATGAAGAAGACTCTATTGTTTTTAGGTTTGGACAACCAATAATTACATATATGACACCGAAAGTCAACAGTCTAACAGCGTTAAAGAATCTGATAATGCATTTCGTTGGACAGCAATAGATAAAAAGAGTGAAAAAATTTACTACAGATATCCGATTGAAGTTGATGACAATTTGTTTTATAAATGGTATGTCACAATTGGCTTGTCTCTGTTGTTAGTATGTTTATTAGACCACAGTTTTGAGAAATATTTCTGTCGCTTTGAATTAGGTATCGGTTACGTGACGACGAGGACGTACGTCTTATAAGGTCGTGGCACAACCGATGAACAAATATTCATCTATTGAAATTATTCGTGTTCCTCGTTGAGTTGGGTGGACGAAGATCATCTGTGGATATTGTCGATGATAGTCTGTCAAGTGGAGCTGTTAGACGGAATATTAGAAGAACGATGATCGATCTAAATATGCCACCTGAAGGTAGCCCAGAGGGGTCTAACATTTAAGTTGGTAATGCTGACATGATGGAAGATAATGTTGAAAGTCATGAGGATTCTGCCATCAGAGATCTGATGATGGATCAGTATAAAGTTAACCCCGATGACAGAGACGATGCTATTTGATGAGTTTGAAAAACTCTAATTTAAATTAATGATGATCAAACATTATTAACATAATTAATTGAAAAATTATTAATTTGATCTTTGATCATATGTACTAAACTAAATAATTTTGCTGTGCAGATTATGCTTGTTGGGCCGAAAAGAAAGAGAAAAATAAAGCAAGCCCATTAAAATATTTTCAACATTGATACAATTTTTTATTGTGGCTGAAACAATGATTTCTATATTGGGCCAGATTCATTTACTATTATTCTTAGCCCAAGTTAATATTTCTACTAGAAACTAGCTTGTTTGGTCCGAAACCAATATTGAGAGAAAGCAAGAAATACTTCCAACGGATCTTTTTTTTTCATCATGTGATGGAATTCAAATTTTATCAAGGAGAGTTTATACAGACATTGGGAATAAGAAAGAGAAAAAGGAATTGATTAGATAGCACTTAATGCTACACGTTACCTAAAGCAAAGGGAAGTAAAATCAACTCATCTTTAATTAATTTGTTCAAATTTATTTGATTGCTTTTCTTTCTACTTTCTCTTCTCTCTCATCTCTCTTAAACTCTCGGTCATTTCACAGAGGAAACATGGAAGCTATAGCAAGCTACCTGAAAGAAGAAGAAGCAAGCAACAAGACCATCACAATGATGGCAAGAAAAAGAAAATAAAAAGTATGTTGTGGTTGAGATCTTCACCAAGAAAGGTAAGCTTTGGTGAAGTAAGATCAAACTCTCCATACCAAAAATGAAAGAGGAGATTTCGGTCAGAGGAAGAAGATCCTCAAGGGATGGCTTGTCTCAACTACCACAGGAGGTAGCTACTGTAGCTACGTGGAGAAGATGCAGAAGTTAGAGAAGAAGAAGCTGTCATCATCAAGAACTCATCAAGGGCTAGGAGTCCTTCTTGGTGTGCAAGCAAAGAGGGATGGCTCGGATTGATGAAGCTTGGTGTAAAGGGAAGACTCAGATGTAATTGCATGTTGGATAAAGTATTCAATTTCCTCTCCTCTCTCTCTGGCCGAACCGATTTTCTTGAAGAAGAAGAATTTTAGCTTGGTTCAAATGTTTTCAACCGTGGAGGCTTCCCCTTCTATAAATAAGGGAGAACAGCCAGGACTTGAAGCAAGGAGTGAGAGTGTAAGGCACAGTGTTCACATAGCTACTTAAGCTAACAGAAGTTCTTCTCCTTCAATGTTTTTCATTTTGTAATTTTCTATTTAATTTTTTCTGTCTTGAGTCTCATGAAAAAAGGCAAACAGTGAGGTTTGTAAGAAAAATCCATAGAGCGAAAAAAGGCAGAATGCACAAAATTAAAAGAAAAAGCCATAGATGTCCTTAGAGTTCCTTTGTACATCTGTGTTGTGTTACATGATTCTGTGGAAATCCCCTTGCAAGTTGGGTTAGCACTTAGCAGTTGAAAGCTTGGCAGTGACCAAGTCAAGTTCAGGATTGGAGATTAGATTCTGAACTTGTCCCAGATAGAAAGGGTAGTTCTTAGGGAGAATTGATGTTTGTAATCAAAGATGATTATAGTGAAATTTCATCATTGTTGTGATAGAGACTGGATGTAGGCTGCACTGTGGTAGCGCGAAATTGTGAACAATACTTTTTCACAACTCTCATAATCCCCGGTAATGGCTCCAAAAACGTGGTAGCTCAATACCATGGCATTACACAACTTCGCACAACTAACCAGTAAGTGCACTGGGTCGTCCAAGTAATAAACCTTACGTGAGTAAGGGTCGATCCCACGGAGATTGTTAGTATTGAAGCAAGCTATGGTCATCTTGTAAATCTTAGTCAGGCAAACTCAAATGGATATGGTGATGAACGAAAATAACATAAAAGATAAAGATAGAGATACTTATGTAATTCATTGGTAGGAACTTCAGATAAGCGTATGAAGACGCCTTCCCTTCCGTCTCTCTGCTTTCCTACTGCCTTCATCCAATTCTTCTTACGATCCTATGCGGTTGTCAGTCGCACGGCTAATCGTCTGGAGGCATCACCCATGGTTGATGGCTACATCCCATCCTCGCAGTGAAAACTAATGCTCATGCACTCTGTCACAGTGTGGCTAATCACCGGTTTGGTTCCCTCCCCTACCGAAATAGAATCACTCTTTTGCGTCTGTCACTAACGCCCAGTAGGTTACAGGTTTGAAGCACGTCACAGTCATTCAATCATTGAATCCTACTCAGAATACCACAGACAAGGTTTAGACCTA
>NW_026264258.1:3766828-3766946 GCF_000817695.3 Arachis duranensis
CAAGCCTCAAATGCTTGTAGAACAAGAGTGGTTGTCAGTCACTTTGTTCATGAGTGAGAATGGTGATGGGCGTCAATCATCAACTTCATCAAGTTGAAGAACAAGTGATATCTTGGAA
>NW_026264258.1:3769471-3770253 GCF_000817695.3 Arachis duranensis
GAAGAAAGAAGAGAGTAGAAGAAGAAGAAATGAGGAAGAGGGAGATGGTGGTGTGTTCGGTCAAAGAGGGGGAGAAGTGGTGTTTAGGTTGTGAAAATGAAGGGTTGAAGAAGGGTATATATAGGAGAGAGGGGGGTAAAGGGTTCGGCCATGATGGGTGGGTTTGGGAGGTAAAGTGGTTTGAATTTGAAGGGTGAGGTTGGTGGGGAGTTTATGAAGGATGGATGTGAGTGGTGAAGAGAAAGATGGGATTTGATAGGTGAGGGGTTTTTGGGGAAGAGGTGTTGAGGTGATTGGTGAATGGGGGAAGAAGAGAGAGAGTGATGGTAGGATCCTGTGGGGTCCACAGATCCTGTGGTGTCAAGGAAAAGGCATCCTTGCACCAAATGGCATCAAAATCCACGTTTTGAGCCATTTCTGGCGTTAAACGCCGGGCTGGTGCCCATTCCTGGCGTTTAACGCCAGGTTCTTGCCCTTTACTGGCGTTTGACGCCAGTCTGGTGCCCCTTTCTGGCGTTAAACGCCCAGAAGGGTGCCAGACTGGGCGTTAAACGCCCAACTGCTAGGCTGACTGGCGTTTAAACGGCAGCAGCATCTTCCTCCAGGGTGTGCTGTTTTTCTTCCTGTTTTTCATTTTGTTTTTGCTTTTTTCATTGTTTTTGTGACTTCTTATGATCATCAACCTACAAAAAAGATAAATAAACAAAAGAAAATAATTAATTATAAAACATTGGGTTGCCTCCCAACAAGCGCTTCTTTATTGTCATTAGCTTGACAGAGGA
>NW_026264259.1:0-12196 GCF_000817695.3 Arachis duranensis
GGAATGGAAGAAAAGGCTCGGGATGGATTTTGGAGTCTTTGTGCGAGCCGTATGCGGTGAGAGTCGCACGTACGGTAACGAGGGGGGTTCGCGTCTATACGTGTAGTGTGGTGGTTGGGCCTACCCACCCTATTTGTTCCATGATCTATGGGTCTACTGGAGCTACCCACTTCGATCAATTAGCCAAGATTTTGACCGGATACGAAATCACTGGTGCTCGATCTAGTGGTATTTATATGGGGATTCTATCTATCGCTGTAGGATCCCTATTCAAGATCACTGCAGTTCCTTTTCGGGCGGCTGTAGAACGGACGGCCGCCCATAGGTGGTAGGTTAGGGTGGGTGGTACCGCTCAGATTGCGGCCAATCTTCCTAACCGCGCGCGGGCCGGGCTTAGAGCGCGTGAAACTCATCACTATCTCGTAAGGGCGTTGAGACCATAGCATGTTAAACGAAAGCGTCGCTTTCTCTGTAGTGTTTTCACACAGCTGCCCGCCTAGAAGAGCCACTCGCTCCGTAGTGTTGTCACACAAGATAAGCACGCAGCCCGCCAGCTGGCCGGGCGAATCGAAGTTATCTTCCGGTCAACTGTCCACCCAGTCAAGTGCAAAAAACACAGTAGAATCACGCAACGCACGCTGCTGGTGTGCTTCCTGCCCGCGAGGAAAGAAGAGCGACAAGGTTTAGTTCAGATTTGACTGTTTGCAGCATGGGAGCGGATTACCCAAAAAATCCCTGGGAACAATGAAAAAAAAGATATCTCGGTAACGAAAACCATAGGGGGCTGTATTGGCGAGATCCAACGGTGAACAGCTGTCCAAAAGAAAAACCGCCTGGAAGTCCGAGGACCTTTAGTACCCTTTCCCCGAACCAGCAGCCTTTGCGCCAAGCAAGACCGCCCTTGTCCTTTCTCCATTCCGCCTCCTTCTTAGCTTTGTTCCAATAGAGTCTAAGGCAAAGCAAAAGTAAGTGGGTTCGTATGCCTACTTTACCTACTTGACGAAAGGGAACGAACTTAGTTTCGTTTCCGGGTTTATGGACTCCTTCCTTTTTCTTTTTTTTTTTTTTTATGTCGTGACGCTTTGGTTACCGGCAAACGCTTCCAAAGGCGACCCTCTCGAGTTTCCGGCTGTTTCCTAGATTGAAGTAGCCTTTCTTTCGTCGCCCTACCAAACGAAAGAAGTCACTATCAAACAGCTCGCCCTACTGAAGTACCAAAGGTGCGCTCCGCCCGGTGACTAAGAAAGAAATTGGTTTGTGCTTTGAAGTGATGAGGTCGCAAAGAGGGGGGCTCCTATTGACTAAAGGTTGGTTCTTCGGTTTCCTTTAGAATGAAAGTCGCTATGAAGCCCCTACTACTTATACTGACTTTGTTTGATTAAATAAAAAGGCGAACCCCAACAAAACAAGTCGTATGGGGTGGGGTGCTTGTGGTAAGCTGCCTTGGATATGAGTATGAGGAATTCCTACAAAAAGGCAAAGTCCGGTATTTGACGAAGGAAGATATATCTATCAATAGATAGGATTTAGTGTTCGATATAGGGGATAGGATCCATCTGCTCTTTTTCTCTCTCCATTTTTTTTTTAGCGTTATATCTGATCTGCTCTCTCTAAAAAAAATGGGGATTTAGGATACATAGAAATCTAAGGGGTGTCTATTCTATTCCTCTTTAGAGTAGAGAAAAAAAAAAGATAGCTGAACGAGATATCTTTTTTCTATCTATCATTGATTCAATCTATGAATCAAGTCGAAAGACTTCTTTGGGTTCCCCGAAGCCCCGAATGGATTGTGGATCGTTTCTGCCAACGAAATGAACGCGGAGCCCGTTCCGAATGCTTCTCCGATCGGGAAGTTCTCGCGAAGAGAATAAGATGCTGCTCCCCCTCCCTCTGTCTTTTCTCGCTTTGCTAATCTTCCCTTCTAACGCGGGCCGGGCGGCGGCGGGCGCGGGAGGAAGAAACCTAAGAGCGTCTTCTCTCTCTTAGGTTTCTTTTTTTTTTCAGTGCAACACAGGCTTTTTGTCATCCCTGCAGCTTTCCAGATTTTGTATTGAACGTATGGCGTAGCTAGGATCTTCCAATCTTGAGCCTATCCTATGTTCAAACCAACCAAACCCACCCCCTATTTGAATAAGGCTGGAAAGAATGCCCGCCAAGTTCAGATAAGGGAATGCTTCCCCCAACCATTAAAGGAAAGGCTCGACGAAGGGAGATGCGGCGGGGGAAGGAAAACGCTTTCGGAGATCGAGATTTTGTTTTTCATCGAAAACGAAGAAGGCCGAGGATGGCCTACGGTGCGTGTTATCTGAAGGGAACACGCTTTTTCGACCGCGGTGGTATGCCTGCATTTCTAGGCGGGCCCTCTCCTCGTTCCGCCCGCAGGCCCATTGGGATAGCAGCCTTCGGGCTTTGCCTGCCCTTGATATATCGGCCCGGGAAAGCGCTGGCAACAACAGAAAGGAAGGGGTCCATGTAGCTGCTGCGTCCGCCCCCTTCTTAGCCCCATTGACTAAGAAGGGGCTGCAGGTTCGGCATCTACTAAAAAAGAAAGAATCCACTTGAGATAACCACGCCTCTGCTAGGCAGCGTGTGGAATGGCCAAGAGCGGACCTTTTTGGATATATAATCCAAGTGGAGAGTGGGGTTACGGGAACAGCCGTCTGATGGAAAACCACTTTCACGTTCGGTTCAGAGAGCACTTTTTTTCGTCGAGAAATCTTCGTTCCCTTTCGTGTGAATTCCCCTGCGGCGAATTCAAAACTGTTGGGGCCCCATCTCTCGAGCCCCGAAGAAAACCCCTCCCCTTCGGACTCCATATCCCTCCCTTTTGACTCTATATATGTGGGCACCTGATATCTATGAGGGTTCACCCATCCCGGTTACAGCATTCCTTTCTATTGCGCCTAAAATTTCTATTTTTGCTAATATTTCACGTGTTTCTATTTATGGTTCCTATGGAGCTACATTGCAACAAATCTTCTGTTTCTGCAGCATTGCTTCTATGATTTTAGGAGCACTGGCCGCCATGGCCCAAACGAAAGTCAAAAGACCTCTAGCTCATAGTTCAATTGGACATGTAGGTTATATTCGTACAGGTTTCTCATGTGGAACCATAGAAGGAATTCAATCACTACTAATTGGTATCTTAATTTATGCATTAATGACGATAGATGCATTCGCCATAGTTTTAGCATTACGGCAAACCCGTGTCAAATATATAGCGGATTTGGGCGCTATAGCCAAAACGAATCCTATTTCGGCTATTACCTTCTCCATTACTATGTTCTCATACGCAGGAATACCCCCGTTAGCCGGCTTTTATAGCAAATTCTATTTGTTCTTCGCCGCTTTGGGTTGTGGGGCTTACTTCCTAGCCCCAGTGGGAGTAGTGACTAGCGTTATAGGTTGTTGGGCGGCCGGAAGGTTGCCACGAGTAAGTAAGTAAGTTTGGGGGACCGAAGTCCCTTTCGATGACCTGGCACCGGACACGTAGCTTACCGAATCAGTTGCGACACCGATGGGAATGCATGCTACGAAAGATAGGGTAGAGTCTGATACATCAACCGTCTACTCAATATCCTTGTACGAGTCCACAATCACTACACGAGATGAACCTTGGTTTGGTGAATTGAAGTTGGCCTTAGGTGTAAAAGGACTCCCAGTTACTGCGCGCGATCGTATACTGAGGTGCTCCCCGCCGGTTGTTGGAACGACGCGAGCCGGGCCTCCATTCAGAAAGATGAAGGGTCCAAACAAAGGTCAAAATAGGGGGTTACAAATGCCCCATCTCATTGGGGGCGGAAAACGAATCGACATCTCGATGTGATACAGCCTTTTCCATTTTAGTTGGGAAAGAACGGCGAAGTCCATCCGAACCGTCCAATGAAGAATAAGAGGAGAGCAAAGCGCCAATGGCGCGCGAAGCGCATGCGAAACAGGCACGGAGAAAAATAAGTGTGGAGGATAAGCAGCCGAGCTCATTCCCTTCGCTTCCTGGGCCCCAAGCAGTGCAGTCTTTCCTGGCCAAATCCTTGATTGGGGGCTTCTTGCTGCGCTACTTAACTATAGAAAGACTTTTTTTCTAGTCATATATATTAATAGAAAGATAGATCCATCCATCTATCCTATCCGATTTAGATTTATATAAGAAAGAATTTTTTTCATTCAACGTTTGATTCAAAGAACTGCGCTAAGCCCCCCCCCGCTCATGAAAAGGCTCTGCTGCAATGGATGGCAGAGGGTCCGTAGTATCCAAAGCACTGGAGTGGTCCAGTAGCCGGGAAGGGGCCTAGAAGTGCCTACTACTACACCACACTACACTCGGCTCTACACATTTACAGAGCTAACCCCTGTCCAGTCCCTGGCAGAGTGAAGGGGGCTTCCGTCCTTTTTCCCTATCCCCTCGCTTTGCTATAAAAGCAGGCTAACGGGGCCTTACTTATTCAGGGGGGGAGTGGAGCCCCGAGAAGCACTGTATAGAGGAAGATCCTCGGCCCCTCCTCATTCTCTACAGGGTTCCAAACCTTTCTTCAACATAGGTGACAACGAGCGGGGCAGAGATGGAAGAGATCGAACACGAGAATAAGAAGCAAGCTCGCCTTCCTTTTTGATCATTTTGATAGAGAGGGATGGAGAAAGTGGACAAAACGGAGTAGCATTTCCCAGTCGAAAAGAGATGGGTTCTCGTCTTGCATTTCTCATCGAACAAATACGGAAAAAGAATCATATTGAAAAACGTTCCTAACCCACCAACCCCTTCCTTCGTAGAGCCGTGTATTGTAAGTGATCCGAACCTGCCCGGAGCGAGTCTCCCATAGAGGCAAGTGAAGTTGGTGAGCCGTATGATGGGCAACTATCTCCTGCGGTTCGGAGAGGACTCAGCTGTTAGTTAGTACCCCCTTTCGGGGTGGACCTTTCACTCTATTTTATTATATACGCTTAGCGAAAAGAATGTTTTTTGATACACCTAGGACATGGATTTTATATGAACCAATGGATCGTGACAAGTCGTTACTACTAGCAATGACTTCGTCTTTCATTACTTCATCCTTTCCATATCCCTCCCCCTTGTTCTCAGTTACTCATCAAATGGCACTCAGTTCATATCTTTAAGTTCGATCATTGACAAGGTTCAAAGAAAGGGTGGGCCATTGATAAAGAATGGATTCCAAAGCACAATGCTAGCAAGGGCCTCCGCTTTTCTTTTCATTAAAGACAGTTCCATTCGATTAGTTAGCTCGTAGTCAGTCTTTACTTAACTGAAAAAGCAAGAAAACGGATGCGCGTCGTTAGCCTTTCTCTAAAGTAGGCTTTCGCGCCCCCTTCCTTTACTTTAGAAGCCGTTGCTTGTTCGGGAAAGCTACATAGTAACCTATCGCTTTGCTCTTCGATCTCGCTACTCGCCCCTATTCGATAAGTAAAGGAGAGGGCTTAACGCTCCTGCGCTGAAAGCATCAAACTGGATTAGATATAAGCCTTTACCCGAAAGAGATGAAAGCCAATGGAAGAAGCGTATGAGTTGAAAGCAAAGAATGAAACTAATCAAACTAATGAGCTGTTAGGGGAGCAGTACACTAGAGGTAAGATTCTCTCAGCAAGACTGAAAGGAGAGGAAGCTCAGAAGTGAGTTGATAGGTAATGATCAATCCTGCTGTGTTTCTGGCATTGGTTCTGTCAAAATCAAGATGCACGACGTTGTAGTAAGAACTTTTACTGAGGTGCGGCATGTTCCAGATATGTCAAAGAACCTTATTTCGTTGACCACATTGGATCTCGGTGGTTGTCTGTTGGCGGTGATGGTGTTTTAAAGGTTGTAAAAGGCGCTCCAGTTGTGATGAAAGCTCATCAAGTTGGTAGCCCCCTAATGGTTTAATACGTGTTACAAGGATCTACCGTTATAGGCACTGCTGCTGTATCTTCCTCCATGTCTGATTCAGAAGTCACTAGACTATGGCATATGAGGCTGGGACATATGAGTGAGAAGGGTTTGACATTGTTAAGCAAGAGGGGTCTTCTTTCTGGTCAGAGTACATCCAAGTTGGAGTTCTGCGAGCGTTGTCTCTTTGGCAAGCAAAAGAGAATCAGTTTCAACTCAGGGCTTCACAGAACTAAAGGTACTCTTGATTACATACATTCTGATCTTTGGGGCCCAGCACGTGTTCCTTCAAAAGGTGGTGCTCGGTATATGCTTACCTTCATTGATGACTACTCCAGGAAGGTATGGGTTTATTTTATGAAAAAAAGAGTGATGTGTTTGTCACTTTTAAGCAGTGGAAGGCTTTAGTTGAAAAACAAACAGGCAAGAAGATTAAACGCCTTCGCACTTCTAATAGGTTAGAATTTTGTGATGGTGATTTCCACAAATTCTGTAAAGATGAAGGCATTGTTAGGCATCTTCCACACCTTATCTTGCAGAGGCACTCCACAACAGAATGGTGTCGCTGAGCGGATGAATAGAACTTTACTGGAGAAAGTTCGTTGCATGCTATCTAATTCTGGCTTATCCAATGATTTTTGGGCGGAAGCAGCTTCTACAGCTTGCTACCTAGTGAATCGTTCTCCAAATGCTTCTATTGACTGCAAGACTCCAGAATAAGTATGGTCTGGCCACCCTGCTGATTATTCTGAGTTAAGGGTATTTGGATGTCCTTTATATGTTCATGTTAATGATGGCAAGTTGGAACCTAGATCCAAAAAAGGCATATTCATTGGTTACCCAGCAGGTGTAAAAGGATACAAGGTTTGGTACCCTGATCCAAAGTCACCTAAATCTGTAAGTAATCAGTAGAGATGTTGTGTTTGATGAGTCAGTCATGCTTCATCAGAAGAAGGAGCCTTCTAATTCTTCTGAGACAAGTGTGAAGAATTCAAGTGAGCAGGTGGAGTTTGAGGTGGAGAATACAAGTTCTTCACAAAATGATTCACAATCAAATTCAGTCCAGCTATCTACTTCAGAGGATGCAGAAGATTCACCAGAGCAGAGGTGGAGTCTCTCCATAGGAATAAAACATGGGTTTTAGTTAAACCGCCTAAAGACAAGAAAATTGTTGGCTGCAAATGGGTCTTCAAAAGGAAGGAGTCCTCTCCGGGAGATGAAGGAGTCAAGTATAAGGCTCGCTTAGTTGCAAAAGGATACAGTCAGGTACCAGGTGTAGATTTTAATGAGGTTTTCTCACCTGTAGTAAAACACTGTTCCATTCGGGTTCTGCTCGCATTGGTAGCCATGTTTGACTTGGAGTTGGAACAGTTGGATGTCAAAACAGCTTTTCTACATGGTGATTTGGAGGAGCTGATTTATATGCAGCAACCTGAGGGATTTCTTGTTGAATATAAGGAAGGAGGAAAGCTCACAAGGGGAGTTACTTGACTTATTACTCTTACTGAGACTGACTACTAACTACTAAGAGACAACTATCCAACTTGCTCAACTCTGAACTCGAACTCAGCAGAAACCTTACTCTTTACTGCTTTCTCAAGCCTACGGGAGAGGATTGACACCGATAGGGGGTACCTCGGAAGAGTATATTAGGTATAGATAGGTATTCACTTGCTCGACTGACAAGGAGAAGTCTGAGAGAACTTACTCGAAGAGGGAGGATGGATGCGAATGAGCTGCAAGAATGCGTAGCGAGAGAAAGTCTTATCGACCGATAGCGACAGGGTTGACTTAGTGTTTGGTCACTTCCTTGCTTGGCTACCTCAGTAGGTCCTTCTTAGGCATGAGCCGTAGCCTTAGTCAGTAAGGATGGGAGGGGGCTTACTATTAGATAGGGACTCAGGAAGTTCATGGGAAGAGGTTAGTGTAAGAGATCATCTTTACGGGGTTGGAGTCACCGAAGTGAACGATAGGCAAGAGAAGACACAGGAGTTATCATCATGGTATAGTATTTTAATCGTTGTGGTGTGGGTGATTTATAGCGGTATAAGATAATACCCTTATCCTATACTTCTACGCCGCCCTGGGCCTTACCTCTCTAACGGTGATGAGCTGGGTTCGCTACCCCATATACGGATCATATACTCCTTAAGAGGCTCATTGTAGAGAGGGCCTGTCCTTGAAAAGGAAGTAGCTGATATAGTAGCTTCTTATATAGTCAGTTCTCCCGGAGCAAGAGGCGGGGAAATAGGCTGATCTTTGATTTATTCATTTTTACGTCCCCCTTAAGGGGAATGGAATCATAGGGCATTTGAGCAGGTCACGCGAAGGCAAAATGACACTTCTTTCTAACTTTCCTTATAGCTCCCGTGTAAGTAAATCTAACTACCTGCTGTAAGTCTTTATTACTTCCAAAGCTTTCTCCTTCCAGTTAGGCTGAAGGACGTCTAACTAAATCCTAATCGTTTGACTTCTTTACGTCTTCGCATTCTTTAAAGCAGAGGGTAAGAAGAGAGGAAGAAAGAGCAGCAAGCTGCAAGAGCATCCTATTTAGTCCTATATTAGATCTTAGCGCAAAAGCTAGTACTTTAGAGTCTATTTTGGTGCATTCCCCAGCTTCATCTGATAAGGGAGGCCTGGAAGTTGCAGTTTCATTCCCATCAGTTGGATCCCTAAGGCTTAAAAGAAGAAAGTCTGTCATTTACCCTGCTTCCGGAAGTAAGAAAGAATCTATTCCTATCGGAGATTCCGTTTTTGATTTAGAGTTAGACTACACGTCCAGAGAAAAGTATTGATATCGTGTTACGAAAGCCAACAATCAGTATTGAGATTGAGAAGATTAATCGGAGAAAACTAGTAGTATTAGAATACACGCCCTACCTTAGCTTCCTCTATCTATGAAAGCCCGCTTTAAAGTCAAGTCAGGCAGTGGAAAGAAAGTCAGTCAGAAGATCAGGCTGAGATGATAAAACTATTGAGATTTGTGTTCAAGCCCTTACTTTACAGATCGGGGACTAAAGGCAGTTGAAAGCAGTCTTCTATTTATAGGTTTGAGTTAGACGCCGAGCTAGCTTCGTTTAAGTCTTTTAGCTCTACCTCTGCCTTTGATTCCTCTATGGCAACCTCAGCCATAAACTAACTATCTAGCTTCTTAGGGCTTAGCTACTTTATCCGCTAGAGGAAGATAAGCTGCCTTGGCCAAAACCCTTCGAATCTCTTACCCAAAACCCTTTTTACGGGCTTGCAGGTACAGGCCATACAGCTGGTAGTATGATTTCTAAGTTACACGGGATCTAGTATTGAAGGAAAGCTAGAAAGCTAATTGATATTGAGTTACAGGGGATTCCCCCATATTCTAGATAAATAACCCCCATTCTATTACTACACCGCTCATCTAACTAAAGAATCTCTTTCAACACCAATTGATTCTCATCCATATTCCGTTGAATCACTTAATAGTCCCTTTTAATCTATTACAAGACCTAGGATTCAATGCCACTAGGATCAACTCTTCCTAGCCTTCCCTGAACTACTCTATCGGAAAGCAGCAAAAGCAGAGAAAGAGCTTGAGGTGAAAAGAGAGATCGGAGATTTATCGATCTATTGAGTTACGTTGAGACAATACCGACCTTCTTCATCTTCTCTGATCTTTCCCGGCGGGGGGATTCTATTCCAATGCCCAAATCCCCTCCTTACTCAGCGGATCTAGTAGGAAAGGCTGTAATTAAGGATTGCCAATCAGCTTATTTAGGATTTCGTTCCGAGAAGCAGGTAAACGAAAAATGACCTTGTCTTGCAATGGAGCTTGGGGCCTTACAGGCTGACCTTCATCTTTCTATTTTCTTGCGTGAAAGCCATGACTTAGATTGAGATCTTTTAGGCAGGGAATAAGAGCTCGAAGGGCTAACTAAAGAAGTAGCAGTTAAAGAATTCCCATCAGTTGGATCCGGAAGTAAGAAAGTCTAGTAAGGCAGGAGCATTACGAAATCATAAGCTGCAAAGAAGTCATAGTCAACCGGGGAGCTCTAATGAATTGATTTAGCTCTTAAAGAATTCCTTTTTGAAGAAGGGCAGAAAGTCAAGTTAGAATCATTCTCTTTTGTTCTTACCAAGCCGCCTAAAAGGAAGTATAGCAAAGGCAGAAAGCTTAGTCTCAAGCCGGATGAGTTCTATTTAGTGTTACTACGGGGCCGTCCTTAGATCAGGATGAGCACAACGACCTGAGATTGAGTTTAAAACCTACCTTTTTTCTTTCTATTTGTGTGAAGAAATCCCGTCCTTGAGAATCCTCGATCTTGAGATTGTTGTGCATTATTCCAGTCCAGAAGTTCATTCCTCTCATAAGGCAAGAGGGCCTTATGAGTTGAGAAGGCGAAGGACCTAGCAACCTCTATTTAGTTACGGAAATCAGGTAATCTGATCCTTCGGAGGACAGAGAAGAGTTTACAGCTTGAGGTGAGGAAGGTTACTATTTTTATTTTTGTGTATTAAAGTCCTTACTAGAGTCTTGAAGTAAGTTGAAGTAAGAAAGATTGAGTTGGAGGAATCCATAGGAGGCCCGCCCGTTATGCATTGCATGAAAGAACCTTTCTTTGTATGACTTCTCGGTCGAATGAATACGAAATAGGACATCCGCGGGTGCTGGTAAGCTTGATGAATGAAAGCTTGAAATTCAAGGTGAGTTTACTCGTTGTCAAGACAAGAAAAGGTTTTTTCGGGAACAAAAGGAACAGCTTTATCATCACTATGTAGGTTGTATCCGGGAAAGGAAGCTATGTCCACCTCATCCCCCCTCCCAAGGTACTCATAGAATAGGCTCCACCTCCGTGATACTTGGGGAGATTATGACAGATCTTTAGTGGGTCTTTCCTTTTAGAAGCACCTTCCAACATACTATCTATGCTCTAAGCTTCTACTTTCGCACCTCGGGTCCCAGATCAATTTGATCGTCGATCTGTACCTTCATTCGTACATGCATATGGATCTTCAACCCCGAGATCCTCTATGAGATCTTTTTCCAGAGAAGCCCCTGCATATGTTGCCCTTATCTATTCATGGTGTTCCGGATCCAGATATATATGGAACTGGAATGGGCTATGCCTTCACCAGTGCTATTGGTTTTCAAACCAAAGAAAGCATCTTTGGTCTGTAAATGGATTAGGAATAGGCTCTTTGTCTTTTATCTGCGGACATAGTGGATAGAAGACTTGAGTAGCTAAATTGAATGAGGGGCCTAGCTTGCTTTCTTTCGAGTCTCAAGCTTTCAAGTAGCTTTGACTAACACGAATCTTTATAACCAAAAGAGTATACATACCCTAGGATGGAGTAGTAAGCTCTCCAAATCTTATCTGGTTTGGAGGTTGTTCCGCGTTTGCACAGTTCAAGGCTTCCTCCCTGTATACAACCGCATCGAAGCACAGCTTTCCAAGCTTGGGATGGAATAGGATGATCATCTGGTCATGCGATCCCCGATCCAAGCGCTTTAGTAGATTGCTGGACCAAGGTTCCGAGCCCGAATGAAATGGGATTTTTCCTATCTAAAATAGGGCTTTGAACCAGCCTTATAGATAGACCATTTTTCTTTAAAGAAAGTCCTGATTTACAGAAATTTGTTTGAGTTTTTTTTCAATTCTTCAAATACCTGCCAGGCTTTCAGTGCTAATCCGCATTGCTTTCAAGCTTTAGGAGAAATTTCTAATGGAACGAGCCGTTCTGGTGCTCAATCTAGTAATAGTACGGGCAGGGCCAATTAAGAAAGACTTTGTAGGATATGAGTATGAGGAATTCCTACAAAAAGGCAAAGTCCGGTATTTGACGAAGGAAGATATATCTATCAATAGATAGGATTTAGTGTTCGATATAGGGGATAGGATCCATCTGCTCTTTTTCTCTCTCCATTTTTTTTTTAGCGTTATATCTGATCTGCTCTCTCTAAAAAAAATGGGGATTTAGGATACATAGAAATCTAAGGGGTGTCTATTCTATTCCTCTTTAGAGTAGAGAAAAAAAAAAGATAGCTGAACGAGATATCTTTTTTCTATCTATCATTGATTCAATCTATGAATCAAGTCGAAAGACTTCTTTGGGTTCCCCGAAGCCCCGAATGGATTGTGGATCGTTTCTGCCAACGAAATGAACGCGGAGCCCGTTCCGAATGCTTCTCCGATCGGGAAGTTCTCGCGAAGAGAATAAGATGCTGCTCCCCCTCCCTCTGTCTTTTCTCGCTTTGCTAATCTTCCCTTCTAACGCGGGCCGGGCGGCGGCGGGCGCGGGAGGAAGAAACCTAAGAGCGTCTTCTCTCTCTTAGGTTTCTTTTTTTTT
>NW_026264260.1:0-2982 GCF_000817695.3 Arachis duranensis
TCTAAGAAGATAGTTGTGTACACTTCAAAAGAGACGCTTTATTGTCGTGACCCTGAAAAACTTAAGACGTGCCAATAATTTTTTTTCCTCTTCTGGTCTTTCCCCTTGCTTTTGAGAGTAAAAAAGGGGCAGTGCCATTTCACAGAAGCTTATCAAATAGTTACGTGAATCCTTAGAGCAACAGAGTTTATGAAAACACCAGTAATCTATTTCCTTTTTAATTAAAGATATTTCAACAATAATAAATGCTTCTCAAGACCAAAGAAAGCTTAAATTTATGAAGCTAAACTGCACATGCCATGATTTTGAACCTTAATTGCACCTGCCCTGATTGCAAAGACTAATGGAACAACGAAAAACCCACCAGAAGCTTCTGACAAACATTTTCGTTCAAACCCACTCTTTATTAAGGATGAAAAAGATACCGGAAAGGTCCATCCTTCCTGTATTTGGAGGCTTCAGTTAGAGCCAAGAAGTGGATAAACCCTGTGGCGGCAGCTCCTCGTCCAAGTGCGGCGCCCCTAGTTATTATTGCCTTCCGAGATGCCATGAATCCAGCGGCAGAGGGATTAGGCACCACCAGAGCCACTGGGGAAGCCTGTATAATTGCATGTGTAATATGTGTTTTCTTAATTCCAGCCCCAAATTCTAATTTGAATTTAAGAAAAATAGTGACGAAGTAGAAGAAGAACAAGAGGAAGAACAACTTGAATTCGAAAACCAAAGGCCGCTCGAGATGCATACCTTATTCGATTGCAGAAATTAGAAAGTAGTCATGGCTTGTTATTTGGCATTCCTCTTCTCATTCCTAGCGTCCTGTTTCGATAAGAAACAAGGGTGGGGAAAATTAAGATGTGGGTGCCCAGAAATAAAAGAGATGAATCATAAAAGGCTATAACAATTTGGTGGCTGCGTTGAGGCCTTTAGAATTTACGTGTTTAAAATTTAAATATTCAGGTACAAAACAAATAACAATAATATAAAAGAAAAAATAAAACAGATAATAGATAAGATATATTTTATATAAAAGATTAAGATTAAAACGGCCAAGATAAGATATGTGAATAGACTTAGTCATCTATTTAACAGAATTGAGTAACTAATTCCTAAACTTGTGCAGTTTATAGTGTTATATAGATAAGGGCTGATATTTTCAATCATTCATAAAATTTATTATACAATACTTGTTCACCGTTGGTTTACTCATGGGTCATTAGTATTATTTCTTCTATTTCATTCCATAGAGTTTACCACATCTGTTTTGTTGCAACCGAGAAAAAAGAATAGAAGAGATAAGATTAAGGAGATCAAAGGACAAGTAAGTCTTTATTTGATGATAACTGTTTCGGTATCTTCTTATTTTTAAAATCATTAAAACATATTATTTAATAATTATAAATGTCTTCATCTTTTAATTTTTTTAGTCACTAAAACATACTATATCGTTATTCTACTATATCTTTATCTTCTTAATGTTTTTTATCATTAAAACATACTAATTAATACTTATAGATGCCACCAAATTTTTTTATATATGTGAATAACCTGCATTCTAATTTTAATACGAGCAAGAATAAATTTAACTTTTTAGAATTTTTATGAATTTGTATTTTAAAGTTTTTTTTATTCTTCTTTAAATTAAACTTTTTTTTCCAAAGTAATACCTTAATCACATTTATTATTTTTTATATTTATTTAATTATTCTAATATAATTATTTCATATGATACTGAAAGGCAAATTTTCAATCCGAAATTCTAGAAAATTATTAACATATTGTTAACCTGCCATTCAAGTCATACTTTGCTAATTCGAGCAAATTATTTTATTCAAATTAGTTAAGTCAGTACCCTTTAAATTCCTTTTTTTTTTGTTCCAAAGACAAATTTAGATAGGAGATTGTAGGATAAATATCCCTTCTGACACTTTATAACGTACCATGTATTATATAGGATAAAAATTTATTTGCACCCTTCCCCTCATTCAATCAATAAATTTTACCCCATTTCGCATTTTTATTTTAATTCTCTTCTATTTTACTGCAGGTTTCTGATTTTCCATTTCCTAGTAAGACTTCTTAACTTCCTTTTTTAATTTTTTTTAGTTAAATATTCCTGTTAAATATTCCTGTTTTTTAAAGTTTTTTTAGATTTAGTCATTTCTCTGATTTTTCAATACTTACATTTTGCATATCTCGGCATTTAAACCAGAGTGTCTAACTATGATTGACAAGAGTTGGATTGATAAATCAATTACAACAGCGGAGTACAAATGCGGTGTAGCTGACTTCTTAGATTTTGCCTTTCAAAGGGTTGCCGTAAATGGAAAAATTATCTGTCCGTGCATTAGATGTGGTTTTAAGAACATGAGGACTAGAGTTGAGGTGTTAGCACATTTACTCCAAAAAGGTTTTTCAAAAAAATACACTTTTTGGTATATGCATGGAGAAAGTGTAGTTCAACATGAAGAAGCATCATCAAGCCATGACTTTAGCGAATCAGAGGAAAGAGCTCCACAACAGGATATGCTTAACGATATCTTCGGTTCAGCTGCCAACAACTTTGATGGGGTTGATGATGAGCCCGTTGAAGAGAGGAACAACTCTTTTCCAATTCATATCGAAGATGATACTCAAGAGGAATCTGATAGGATTCGAGAGTTGCTAAAGGATGGAAATCGCAGATTATACCCCGAGTGTACAAAGTATAGCAAGTTATCATTTATAGTTGAGCTGTATCATATCAAAGTGCTATGCGGTGCGACTGACAAGACATTCTCGATGATACTTGATCTTCTAAAGAGAGCGTTTCCTCATGCAAATCTGCCTGTTTCATTTTATGAAGCAAAAAAAATGATTAAGCAGCTAGGCTTGGGATATGAAAAAATTCATGCATGTCCAAACAACTGTATGCTCTTCTGGGGTCCAGATAATGAGACCAAGAGTAAATGCACAATATGCAATGCATCTCGATATAAAGCAGAG
>NW_026264260.1:8382-10949 GCF_000817695.3 Arachis duranensis
CCATTATTTCGTTTATCCTAAAAATAAAAAAACGAAAATTAATATTCATACTTTTGACTAACAGGATAAGAATAATATATAAAAAAACCTTGAAATAAAGATAAAAATCATAAATTTGGAATTCAAAAATATAAAATATTTAGAAGATAAACTAATTATCTAAATGTAATTTTTTTTAAACCACTTTATAAACTTAGATAAATACATAATATTATATGCAAAATAAATCATAACATATTGGCATAAAAGATAATTTTTTATAAATACAAAAAAAAAACTAAACTCCTAATTTTATTTCAATTTGGGAACTTGCGCCAAAAAAACCGAGCTTAATTCAAATCACTCTTTAATCTACACCAAAAACCTTAAGCTTGACTAAAAACCGCCCCTTATCTTTTAGTTTCGAAGCTCATTCAACATTTCACTAGCCGGCCCTAATCCGCCTCTGCATGTCTCCCTCTCCTCGGGCTCAGATCTCGCAACCCCACCAGCCTCCGATCTCGTGCCGCTGGCAACACCAACGCTCGTGATACACGCGCACAGATCACTCGCTCACGCTGCTGTACCTATTGCCTGTGGTCGCCCCCTCCGATCTCAACCCTCGCACCTCCAGTAGCCTCCGACATCGCACTTCAGGCGACAGTCACAATCGTGCTTTGCGTTCACTGGTGGTAGCTCTTAGTCGGTCAAACTGCTCAACGTCGAGAACTTCTCCAGGTTTTTTTTTTTTTACAATTTTAATCCTTTGTAAATTTTTGTGTTATCTGGTATTTCTGTATTTCCGGAAAAAATAAGGGATTAGATGATGGTTTATAAATGGGCATGTGTCTATATTATTTGGATTCATGTTGTAAGGATTTATTATTTTGTTGCCGGCCTCGTACAGAGCAGCAATCGCAAAGCCAAGATTGCCATAACACTAGCAGCAACCTAGCACTAGAATCCCTAATACGGTAACATGACGCATATTAAGCAAATAGTTTGATATCCCTAATACGGTAACATGATTTTTATTTTTTCTGAATTCTTTTTATGATGTCGATGACTGTGTTGCAGGCATTTAGAATACTATGACGCGTAAACATAATATCTCCGGACAGTCAATCCTCGAAGAGTTACGAAGACAAAGTGAAGACATAAACTTGAGTTCGGAAGATGGGTTGGAACAAATTAGGCTCAATGATGATGGGGATGAAATTTCAGAGACGGAGATGTTAAATCAAAGTGGTGGTGATCTACCGGAACGTGCTGCACCTAAGAATAAAAGAGATGAAAATGAGCCACTGCTTGTGAAAGTTAAAGGTAACTTTATTCAGACTCTAACTACTCTCTCAGTCCAATTTATTGACTTTGTGCTGGTTGTTTTTTTTTTCACCCTTTTTTTTAGTTTATGCAACTCTGTTTTTGTTCCCTTTCATTTTGGTTCCTTCTGTGTTTGCTCTGCACAAAGCATACTTGTGAATTTTCTGTCTTCTCTTGGATATGTGTAACTATATATATATTTTAAAGTGATTGGATGGTGAATTCTATGGTGTAGAATGTAATTTTTTTCTATACATATTGAACTTAGGTGGAAGCTGTTAAAAATGGACACCTTCTGTATTGTACTCTATGTTCAATAAGGTCTTGTAGTCTCTTGGCTAAACAACAAGATAGTTTGTAGTAATTTGCTTGTTTGTATTAAATATTAATCGAAATTAATTTTTGAATGAAAGTGTTAATTAGGCAGATTAAATTTTTTTGGTAAGTTTAAAATTTGGACCAGAATTGAATTTGGAATTAAATAAGTCCCTGCTTTTCATTGTTATGTTTGAGTAATTATTATGGTTTGTTATTTATAACTTATCAGTTGTCCGTGATCAAAGACATAAAAAAACATACCAGCAGTCACTTTTGATTATTTTAATCAAACACAAAATAAAATAAAATATTAACAAAAAATAAAAAACTGATTTTAGAAAATAAATCACGACGTAATTTTATTAAATTCTTATCATTCTTTTTTAGAAATTATTAGTATTTTTTATTTTAATAAGAAGTTTAGCTTCTTTAATTTTCTTCTCTCAGATTTATGTCAGAATTTAATTTTTTTGAGAAATCTGATTTCTATTATATATTGTTATTATCCTGGACAATCATACTTAGATTGTAAGATTATTTGTATCAATGGCTAATGTTATATACTAAAATAATGATAGATAATAAATAAAAGAAAGAAAGAAAGAGAAAGGCTATATATTTATGAAGAGGGTTTTAGAGTTTTAGTTATGATAGTTTTATCTGTATTATGTGTATTTTTATTGATTGAGAACAATGAATGTTATTAATGACATTTTAATTCATTCGGCATTCAAGTTGGTAGAACTACCTTGAACCATATAATCTAATTTCCTTAGTCATTAAAGCCGCCTTGTTTAGTTGATAAGTTCAGACTTCTAGAGATAATTTTTTGAGAGCCCACTCTGCTGTTATTGTCGGATACTCTATTCAGTTTGGTGCTGGTATGTCTATATAATTTATTATTAGATGAGTATGTAATTTAGATTAATTATTGATATATATGTGTG
>NW_026264260.1:11807-12194 GCF_000817695.3 Arachis duranensis
TTTTTTTATTTTCAAATATCTGCTGTTGGGGCTAGTCAGCTATTTGACAGAACATTGTGTTATAGTACACTGTTATGAATGTTTCAGAATTGGATAAACTACAGTAAGCATGGGTTAGGATTAGCTTTAAAAAGTCTTTTTTTTTAAATATTATCTTTCTACGATATAATATGCAGTATGGTAATCAAATTGCATAGTTTTTAATAATTAATCTCGTTTATGAAATATTTTAAGGAAAATTTTGAGTTTGATTATGCTGCTGGCGTCAAATGGGCTCTGAGGACCTTAGGTGATAGATGGAAGGCTCATAAGTATAATTTACGGGGAGAATACTTCTTTCCTAACAAAAGAAAGGCAGAAATTCTGGCTGCGAATCCCTCAGACATA
>NW_026264261.1:0-3058 GCF_000817695.3 Arachis duranensis
TTTACTCTGAAGCTTTTATTGTGTTTGATTGATGTTGCCCAATTGGCTGTTGATATTGTCCATGTTAGAATTGACATTTTTCTTTAATATAGTTTGAGGTATTTCAGATTTATATGTTATGGATGCTTTTGCTTTATCCAATTTATTTTCATTCAAGTAGATTTTACTTTTCCCTTTTTTTGGTCTTGGTTTAGAAATCAGTAACTCAGGAGTTATCCTAGCTTAACATAATTGATAACTGTTATCTTTGCTAATTGAACTGAACTTCAATAATCCTAACCTTTTCTTAGGAAATAAATAGGATTCAAAGGTCAACTAATTAGTCCCTTGACTTTCCTTTGCTTTAGCAAAGGTTGACTAGGTGGAATTAAGATTTAACTTTCATTATTATTGATAAGAATAACTAAATCTGGACTTTCAATTTCTCATACCTTGCAAAAAATTTGCTTTACAGTATTTATTTATTTTTCATTTAAATTACTTGTCATACTTCTTCCTTAATTCCAAAACCCCCAATTTTACCTTTTCCATAGCCAATAATAAGAACATACCTCCCTGCGATTCCTTGAGAAGACGACCCGAGGTTTGAATACTCGGTTATCAATTTCAAAGGGGTTTGTTACTTGTGACAACCAAAACTTTTGTACGAAGGGATTTCTGTTAGTTTAGAAGCTATATCTACAACGCGAATATTTTTATAAATTCTTTACTAGCAAAAATCTTAACGTCAGGCAGTCTCCTCCCTCATGGACAGACAAGCACAAACCGACAAGAGGATAGATGCTAATCAAGAGGAATATAGGTCAAATCTGAAAAATCAAGGTGAAGCAATCTCAAAGTTGGAAGCACAAGTAGGGATTCTTTCCAAACAAATCCCACTCTCCACTCACACATTTCCCAGTGATACCATGGCTAATCCAAGAGGGGAATGCAAAGCCATAACTCTAAGAAGTGGGAAGGTTGTAGAGGAAGGAGCCTCGAGCAAAGATAGTCATGAAGAGGTTGTATCAAAACATGGAAAAGAGGACGAAGAGGAGATCCCAATTTCACCCCCTCCAAAACCAGTTTTGAAGCCTTATGTACCAAAGGCACCATACCCTCAACGATTGAGAAAGGATGGGAAGGATGGTCAGTTCTCTAAGTTCCTAGAGATCTTCAAGAAGTTCTAAATCAATATACCATTTGCTGAGGCATTAGAGCAAATGCCACTCTATGCCAAGTTCTTGAAGGAGCTCATAACCAAAAAGAGGAACTGGGAAGCAAAAGAAGCCATAGTGTTGACTGAGGAGTACAGCGCCATCATACAAAAGAAGCTACCTCAAAAACTGAAAGATCCAAGGAGTTTTCAAATCACCTGCATCATAGGGGACATCACTATTGAGAAAGCTTTGTGTGATTTGGGAGCTAGCATAAATCTCATGTCCCTAACCATGATGAGAAGGATGAAGATTGAGGAAGTCAAGCCAACAAGAATGGCACTCCAATTGGCTGACAGAACATTCAAGTTTCCACATGGGGTGGTGGAAGATTTACTAGTAAAAGTAGGGGAGTTCATTTTCCCTGCTGATTTTGTTGTGCTAGACATGGAGGAAGAGTCCAACACGTCAATTATCCTAGGAAGACCATTTCTAGCTACTGCTAGAGCCATCATTGATGTACAAAAAGGGGAACTAGTCTTGAGATTGTATGAAGAAAAAATGGTCTTCAACGTCTTCAAAGCAATGAGCTACCCCAAGGAATCCATAGGAGAATGCATGATGGTAGATACCATGGAATAGATAGTTCAAGAAGTCATGGGGGAAGAACAATGTGAAGAAAACATTGGGCTGGAACAAGCAACCTTGAGGACCTCAATCATGCCAACTACCACAGACAACAAAAATGCAGATGCACCAAAATTGGAGCTGAAAACCTTACCTCCTAGCTTGAAGTATGCATACCTGGGCACTAATCACACTTACCCAGTGATCATAAATTCAAGTCTGAGCAAGGAGCAAGAGGAGGAACTTATCCAAGTGCTGAGACAACACAAGGATGCCATAGGCTGGACACTTTCATATTTAAAGGGGATCAGCCCTTCAATGTGCATGCATAAAATCTTACTTGAAGAGGATGCCAAACCCTCAAGACAGCAATAAAGGAGACTGAACCCAACTATGAATGAAGTAGTTCAGAAAGAAGTTCTAAAATTGTGGCAAGCAGGGGTGATCTACCCCATCTCGGACAGCCCGTGGGTAAGCCCGGTGCAAGTAGTCCCTAAGAAAGGGGGAATCACTGTTGTGGCAAATGAGAAGAATGCATTGATACCCACAAGAACGGTAACCGGATGGCGTATGTACATTGACTACCGGAAACTTAATGAAGCCACCCGAAAAGATCACTTTCCCCTGCCCTTCATGGACCAGATGCTTGAAAGATTGGCAGGACATGAGTACTACTGTTTTCTAGACGGGTATTTGGGCTACAACCAGATTGTTGTAGATCCCAAGGATTAGGAAAAACTTCATTTACTTGTCTGTATGGCGTTTTTGCTTATAGGAGGATGCCCTTTGGATTGTGCAATTGATGAGTGGATAATTTATACATTTTTTGGCATTGTTTTTAGTATGTTTTTAGTATGTTTTAGTTAGTTTTTATTATATTTTTATTAGTTTTTAGTTAAAATTCACCTTTCTGGACTTTACTACGAGTTTGTGTGTTTTTCTGTGATTTAAGGTATTTTCTGGCTGAAATTGAGGGACCTGAGCAAAAATCTGATTCAGAGGCTGAAAAGGACTGCAGATACTGTTGGATTCTGACCTCCCTGCACTCAAAGTATATTTTCTACAGCTACAGAAACCCAATTGGCGCGCTCTCAACTGCGTTGGAAAGTAGACATCCTGGGCTTTCCAGCAATGTATAATAGTCCATACTTTGCCTGAGATTTGATGGCCCAAACAGGTATTCCAAGTCAGCTCAAGAATTCTGGCGTAAAACGCCGGAACTGGCACAAGAATGGGAGTTAAACGCCCAAACTGGCACAAAAGCTGGCGTTTAACTCCAAGAAGAGTCTCTACAC
>NW_026264261.1:11676-12194 GCF_000817695.3 Arachis duranensis
TGAATGAGCATCTCTTAGCTTCCTTAATCAGAATCTTCGTGGTATAAGCTAGAACTGATGGCGGCCATTCTTGAGGATCCGGAAAGTCTAAACCTTGTCTGTGGTATTCCAAGTAGGATTCAAGGATTGAATGGCTGTGACGAGCTTCAAACTCGCGATTGCTTGGCGTGATGACAAACGCAAAAGGATCAATGGATCCTATTCCAACATGATCGAGAACCGACAGCTGATTAGCCGTGCTGTGACAGAGCATCTAGACCGTTTTCACTGAGAGGATGGGAAGTAGCCACTGACAATGGTGACACCCTACATACAGCTTGCCATGGATAGAACTCTACAAACAATCGAGTTGAATATTACATTGCAGGAATTCAGAGGACAAAGCATCTCCAAAACTCCAACAGATTTTCCATTAATAAAGTAACAATTTCTTATTACCAATACTTTGACTTCTTACAATTAAATCCAATTAATCCTATTGACATCCTGACTAAGATTAATAAAATAAACATAGTCTG
>NW_026264262.1:0-539 GCF_000817695.3 Arachis duranensis
GCCCCTAAAGGGAAACAAACCACCCCAAGAGGAAAGAAAGAAAGCGTTCCAAAGCCACTTTGGAACCAAGGGAAGTTCTTACTAAAGAACATTCAGACCATTACTACAAGATAATGAGTCACAGATCAGTAATCCCGGAAGTCAGATTTGATCTGAAAGAAGATGAATATCCGGAAATCCAAGAGCAAATTCGGAACAGGAATTGGGAAATTATACTGATTAAATAAATTTTCTTTTCTTTACAGGTTTGAGTCCAAGTATCTTCAAAGGTGAATTAGTAATTGATTGAAGTCCGAAGAGTTACAGAGAAATTTGGAAGCTCACTGGCATGAAAAAGCCAGTAAGAAATACTTTGGGCGTTAAACGCCCAAAAGAAGCACCCACTGGGCGTTTAACGCCAGTAAGGGTAGCCTTCTGGGCGTTAAACGCCAGAAAGATGCACCTTCTGGGCGTTTAATGCCAATCTGCTAGCATTCTGGGCGTTTAGAAAAACGCCCAGTAAAGAAGGACCTCCTGGCGTTAAACGCCAGGAAGAAGCA
>NW_026264262.1:3784-12182 GCF_000817695.3 Arachis duranensis
GAGGAGCTCTGCAGCGTCTCGATGATTTTATACAATTCCTTTGTTTTCCATTCAAACACGCTTGTTCTTATCTAAGATGTTTATTCGCGCTTAACTGTGGAGAAGGTGATGATCCGTGACACTCATCACCTTCCTCAACCTATGAACGTGTGCCTGACAACCACCTCTGTTCTACATTAGACTGAATGAATGTCTCTTAGATTCCCCAACAGAATCTTCGTGGTATAAGCCGGATTGATGGCGGCATTCATGAGAATCCGGAAAGTCTAAACCTTGTCTGTGGTATTCCGAGTAGGATTCCGGGATTGAATGACTGTGACGTGCTTCAAACTTTAACCTGCTGGGCGTTAGTGACAGACGCAAAAGAGTGATTCTATTCCAGTAGGAGCGGGAACCAACCGGTGATTAGCCGTACTGTGACAGAGTGCGTGCATAGTTTTCACTGCGAGGATGGGAAGTAGCCACTGACAACGGTGACACCCTACATAGAGCTTGCCATGGAAGGAACCTGCGTGTGAGAAGAGGATTTCAAGGAAGAGTTGAAGTCAGAGGACAAAGCATCTCCAAAACTCCAACATATTCCCCAGTACTGAAAATCAAGTAACTCTATTATTTTAACTTACAATTTTATGAAATTTGCAGTTTGGCTTTTTACAAATAAATCCAAATAATCCTATTGATATCCTGACTAAGACTAATAAAATAAATATTGATTGCTTCAAACCAATAATCTCTGTGGATTCGACCCTTACTCACGTAAGGTATTACTTGGACGACCCAGTACACTTGCTGGTTAATTGAACGGAATTGTGCTCTGAGCAAGTAATCAGTTAGTTAAATTAGTTCTCCTTGGCACATGCCAAGGAGCCATTAATTAAAGATCACAATTTCGTCCACCATTGACCATTCGGTGCAATTGAGCACGTTCATATCCTAGGGCTTTGTGAGTGGGTGTAATGCCATCAATTAAAGAAACATGTTCACAAATGTGAGCAAATGCATCATTGTAAGATATACCAACACCTTCATCCCATTTAACTGAAGTGTAAGCACAAGGCCCAACATTAGTATACTTTAATGCATCACTGATTGTCTCATTATTCAAGACAATGTCTCGGCCTTTTACATAAGAATGAACAGTCCCTTCATGATATGTCATATTTGCATGAAACTCTTGAACCAACAGAGGATAAACATGCTTTTTGATTTTAAAGAGATGATTCCAATCTAAAAATTCCAAATTTTCAACAAAAGAAAATCCTTTCATTTTCAAAGTTGGTAAGTCAACAAGAAATAATGGACACAGGGTAAATCATTATTCATGGTAGACCTAAATCTATATGGATTATAATTTGAGTGTGATGTCATGAAGTGGGATTTATGGGCAAATGGGTCAATATCCGGTTCTCTAACAGATTTGAGAGGAGGATGAGGTTTACCTCTCCAAGAATGTAATGGAGCAGACCTAGATTTTGGTTGTGTGGGCTCAGATGGAGGTTCAGGCGCGGCTGGTCGTTTCCCCTTGGATGAACTCAGCTTCGATGAACCATGCTTGGATGGAGGCTCCTTCAGTGGTGGTGTCTGCTTGGCTGAGGGTGTAACCCTAGAAGGATTTTTTGTTCGAGCCATGGAATTACACTGAGGAGGAGAGATAGGAGGAGAAGGAGATGGATTGAAGAGAAGGAGTGTTGGTAACCGTACCCAAAAGAAGTTTTTTACAAACCATGCAACTGCATCATCTTTTGATATAACTTGAAAAGACATGACCTCATAAAAGAAAGATTTGATTTGATTTTTAAAAAAAATTATTTTTAAATTTCGAAAACCTTTTAAAAAAATAAATCAAACTGAAAATCTTTTTGGACTAGAAAACATTAAATGAAAATCCTTTCAAAAAAATTAAACACACAGGCCAACAAAAAAAATTATCAACCAAACAAAAATTGTAACATTCATATTTGGGCCCAGAGATGGTTTGATGTAAGGAAACACATTAGACCACTTTAGATCTGATTTTTGAGGTTGGGCCCAGATTAACTTTCACTTGAAACAAGCTCAGAACACGCTGATTGAAGGAAATGTTCTTCTCCTGCCCAGAATTGTCTCATACCTGTCTATGAGATAAAAACTCCAAGAAGCACATCAGCAACTTCCAAACAAAGAATCATAACTTAAGATACCTAGACTAGTCCTAAGCATGCAGAATCTGTCCTCAGGCAGTGGTTTAGTGAAAATATCTGTTAATTGCTCCTCCGATTTAACAAATTGAATGTTAATATCCCCTTTTTGAACATGTTCTCTTATTGAGTGAAATCTCACCTCAATATGTTTAGTTCTAGAGTGCAAAACTGAATTTTTAGAAATATTAATGACACTCATATTATCACACAATAGGAAAATATTTTCAGCACTTAATTTATAATCGGCAAGCTGTGTTTTTAACCATAAAAGCTGAGAATAACAAGAAGAAGCAGCTATATACTCAGGCTCTGCAGTGGATAAAGCCACTGTTAGTTGCTTCTTACTTGACCAAACATTTAAGGACTTTCCAAGGAAGCAACATAGGCCTGAAGTGCTCCTTCTATCAACTCTATCACCAGCAAAATCTGCATCACAATAACCAACTGCAAAAAAATCATCAATCTTAGGATACCAAAGACCAAAATTGGATGTGCCATGAACATATCTAATAATCCTCTTAACTGCAGAAAGATGTGACTCTTTAGGTTTGGATTGGAACCTTGAACATAATCAACACTTTGTACAATATCGGGTCTAGAGAAAGTTAAGTACATAAGAAAACCAATCATTCCTCTATACCTAGTCTCATCTACATCTTTCTCAGTTTCTCCCTTATCTAATTTTGAACTAGGGTGCATGGGAGTTCCCATGGGTTTGACATTTTCCATACCAAATTTCTTAACTAGTTCCTTGGCATACTTCTCTTGATGAATAAAAATACCATTTTCAGTTTGTTTAATTTGCAGCCCAAGGAAAAAATTAAGTTCACCCATCATACTCATGTCAAATTCACTTGTCATGAGTTTTCCAAATTCAGAACAAAGGGATTCATTGGCTAATCCAAAAATAATGTCATCAACATATATTTGGACTAAAATGAAAGAATCATTAGAATTCTTGATAAATAGAGTTATGTCTGTGGTGCCTCTTTGAAAACCATTTTTCAAAAGAAAAGAGCTAAGCCTCTCATACCAAGCTCTAGGAGCTTGTCTTAAACCATAGAGAGCTTTTGATAATTTGAAAACATGGTTAGAATGTTCTTTATTTTCAAAACCAGGTGGCTGCTCCACATACACTTCTCTATCGATCACACCATTCAAAAATGCACATTTCACATCCATTTGATATAATTTAAAACCACAAAATGTAGCATAAGCTAAGAGAAGTCTTATGGCTTCCATTCGGGCAACAGGGGCAATGAATTCATCAAAGTCTATTCCTTCTTCTTGGTCATATCCTTGTGCCACGAGCCTTGCCTTGTTTCTTGCAATGTTGCCATCTTCTCCTAACTTGTTCCGAAATATCCACTTGGTGCCGGTCATTTTTTTTCCACTTGGCCTTGGAACCAAAGTCTACACTTGGTTCTTCTCAAACTCAAGAAGCTCATCCTCCATTGCTTTAACCCAAGAGGGGTCACTAAGGGCTTCTTTGACATTCTGAGGCTCCATTTGAGAGAGAAGGGCAATGTTAGTTCCTTCATTTGCCTTTCTAGTTGAAGACCGAGTTTTCACTCCATGAGAGATGTCCCCAATGACAAATTTCTCAGGATAATTCTTCAAGAATCTCCATTTACGAGGTCTGGTGGACTTGGAGGCAGATTCAGTCACCAAGGGATTCTGGGTGCTACTGGTTTCAGGGTTTCCTTCAGATTCATGAGACAAAATGGAATTGTCTCTTGAATTTGCAGTAGCTGCAGTATCTAGTTCAGCTTCTCCAGAATTTTCATTTTCATGATTCTGTGCAGTTTCATTGTCCTTTTGAGCTTGATTTTCTGCATCACAATCTTCTAAAATACTTTTCACCAAGTTAGTATCACAAAATGTAACATGTATGGACTCCTCAATAATCCTAGCATCTTGATGATAAACTCTATATGCTTTACTAGAAGTAGAATATCCTACAAACAAACACTCATACACCTTTGGATCAAATTTATCCAAATTATCCTTGTTATTTAAAACAAAACATTTGCATCCAAAGATGTGCAAGTAATCTAAGTTTGGTGGGTAACCTTTCCAAAGTTCATAAGGAATTTTCTTCAAAAATTTCCTTATGATTGTTCTATTCAAAATGTGGCAAGCTGTGTTAACCGTTTCAGCCCAAAGGAATTTCAGAACATTGCTCTCACAAAGCATAGCTCTTGTCATTTCTTGTATGCTTCTATTTCTTCTTTCCACAACACCATTTTGTTGTGGTGTCCTTGGACAAGAGAAGTTGTGAGATATTCCAAATTTCTCACAAAAGGATTCAAATAAATTATTTTCAAATTCAGTTCCATGATCACTTCTTATAGAAGAGATTTTTAAATTCTTTTCATTTTGAATTTTCTTGCAAAAAGGTTCAAAGGCCGAAAAGGCTTCATTTTTGTGAGCAAGAAATAAAACCCAACCAAACCTAGTAAAGTCATCCACAATTACTAAATCATAATGTTTACCACCTAGGCTTTGAGTTCTTGTTGGACCAAATAAATCAATGTGTAGCAACTCAAGTGGTCTTTTAGTAGAGATGTCTTCCTTTGGTTTAAAAGAACTTTTTGTTTGTTTTTCCATTTGGCAAGCATCACATGTGATGTCTTTGTCAAACTTTATCAAAGGAAGACCTCTTACTAATTCTTTCTTTACAAGTTTGTTTATTTGAAACATACTTGCATGGCCCAATCTCTTGTGCCATAACCACTTTTCAGATTCTTTAGAATGAAAATAAGCTACATTTTGATCCTTTAATTCATCAAGAGTAAGTCCATACATATTATTAAAATACTTTGCAACAAAAAGCACTTCATTTGTTTTCTCATTAACAACACAGCATTCAAGTCTTTTGAAAGTCACTAAATATCCTAAATCACACAGCTGACTTATACTCAAAAGATTGTGCTTTAAACCACATACCAAAAATACATCATCAATGAAAGTAGATTGTTCATTACCTACTTCTCCAACAGCAATAATTTTACCTTTACCATCATCTCCAAAGGTCACAAAACCTCTATCATACTTGTTTAGTTTGATGAAATAAGTTGACCTTCCAGTCATGTGCCTTGAGCATCCACTATCCATGTACCACATGTTCTTTTTGTTCTTGGATGCTAGGCAAATCTGCATGAAGAGTTTTAAGTAGCCTTAGGTATCCAAATTAATTTGGATCCTTTGAAGTTAATCCATCTTGGTTGCCCAAGTGCATTGAAATCACAAACAACATTATAAATTTGGTTTCCCACAACTCTCTTTTCAAGGAAACATTGTGCATATGAGTGACCAAATATTTTGCAATTAAAACAATGATTTTTTATGCATGTTGCTGAAAATTAGAGGAGCTGCCATGCTGAAAATGATTAAATGATTGAAGTTTTTTGGTTTTTGGAAGAGGTGCATTTCTTTTGACAAACTGATTTTTGTTATAATTATTCCTCCTTGCAAAAGCATTTTCACCAGAATTTTTGAAAACTTTTGGATTTTTCGAAAATGAGGTTTTGTTGAAAAAAGGTGGTTTCTTGGAAGCTACCACATTTTTCGAGTTGAATCCCAAACCTGGTCTATTTGAACTAGGTTTGGTTCTTGGTGAAGGTTCAGTTTCACTTGTGTATACTTCATCAAAATTTTCTTCAAATGTTGGAACATATCCAATACCAGATTTGATTGGTGTGGATTTAATATTCGATGAAGAAGCCACAAATTTTATAGATGAATCATTAAAAACTACATCTTCCTTGGCTATATAACCTAAACCATATTTTTCAAATAATGGTCTTTGACTTGCAAGTAATTTGTCCAAGTTGCTAGAACTTTGAGCAAATTTTGCTAAGTCACCATTCAGCCTTTTAATCAAATTATTTAATCTTTTATTTTCAGCAATTAGCTCATGAGAAGGATCCACAATGTGCTTGCCTTTTAATTTTTAAAGTTCAGATTTTAGAAATCTGTTTTCTTTAATAATGTCCAAAGCACATTCAGATTCCTTCACTTTTTCTTTTAAAAAATCATTTTCAGCTCTTAACACATCTGTTTCAGACCTGCATTCATTGTACTTGTCAAGCAGTTTTGAAGTGTTTAAGGTGAAATCATCAATAATAGCATGTAAATCATCAATGGTCAAATCATAATAATTTACCTCATCAAGATTGTTGTTTCCAGCCATGAAGCAGTCTTTGTCTTCACCTTCAGAGTTTTCTTCCTCATTGGAGTCGTTCTCGAGATCCTCCTAAGCTGCCATGAACACTCTTTTCCTTTCTTTCTTTCCTTTGTCCTCCTTCTTGAGCTTTGGACAGTTTAGCTTGAAGTGTCCAGCCTCATTGCAATGATGACACGTCACCTTGCTTAAGTCCATCTTGTGTTCCTTTGAGCTTGAACCTTTTTACTTGCCCTTGTTCTTCATCATCCTTCTAAATCTCCTAGCAAAAAGTAAGAGTTCATCATCTGAAATACCATCACTAGACTCACTCTTTTTTGGTTCTACGTTTGACTTGAGGGCTATTCCCTTCTCCTTTGAGTCCGGATTTGTATGTGTGGTTTCATAGGCAAGGAGTTTTTCTCTCAGCTCATCATAGGTTATGGGACTTAGGTTGTTGCTCTCGGTTAGAACAGTGGCAGTGGTTTTTCATTCTTTTGTGAGGCTTCTAAGGAGTTTTCTCACCAAATTTTGTTCTGCATAGTTTGTACCCATAGCATCAAGGTTGTTGATTATGATTGAGAATCTCTCAAACACTTCATCAATGCTTTCTCCATCCTTCATGTTAAATATCTCGTACTCTTTTCACAGCATACCAATCCTCGTTTGAGACCATAGATACACAGCAGATTAGAGCAGAAATTAACTTTCCCTTGTAACCCATTTTTGGAATGGCAGAGTGTTGGGAAGAAGAGAAGAAAATTAGATGCATGTAGAAGGAAATAAAAATCACCTTTAGCTTCTGACCTCTTCTTGATATAGATTGATGATGGGTGATTAGACTTCTATCATTTGCTTAATCTTCTCTTTCTTGCTTCTTTGGTGAATAGCTTAGGGAAGAAGCTCTCTCTTTCTTTTTCTGAGTTCTGACCAAGAGGGGACAGGTTAACGTTGCTTTTGGGTGAGAGCAAGATGGAAGAGTTTGAATGAGAGAGGCAACCGGGCTTGGATCGGATCTTTTTCATTTAGCCCGTTGCCTTGTATTCTTTGTTTCTTTTGGACTTTGTTTGCATTTTAGCCCACCAGCCTTGTTTTGTATGTTTCTCTCATTTACTTAGGTTGCTGCTGCATTATATTTATTTTTGGCCTACAACATATCATCATAAATAATTAGCAACATATAATTATTAACACTCAACACTAATTATTTATTTTACCCAAAAATAATGTTTGTCATCACTAATTAATTTAGTTAATTTCTTAACTCAACATTAGTAATTTGACAAATTAAAATATGTCTTTCAATATTTTTTTTATTACAATCAAAATAAATTTTTTTCTTACAAATTAACAAACTCTCATTCTCACTCTTATTCTTTATCTTTATCTTTCTCTCTCTTCTTTTTCATTTTCTTTTTTTACCTTTTGTTTTACAGAAAATAAAATTAACAAAATAATATAATTCAAATAAAAAATTAAACTTTTTCATATAAAAATAATAACTGAAAATTTTGTTATTTGATTTTTTATCTACAGAAATTTTGATCTTTTTAATTAAAAACTTTTATCAATTTACGATTTTTTTTATAAAAATAATTTAATTTTATAAATTTTTTGTGCCATAAATAATATACTATTAAACCAAAATGTATCATAATTTAAAAAAATTTATATTTTTATAATATTATTACAGATAAAAATACTAGTTTTACTGTAAATTTGTTCGTTGATTTTAGTTAGAAGAGGAGGATATTGAAAACTTTGCGGTGGCAAGAAGCCATTGCATGTGCTTGCATATCTTCTTGTCCGGAAATTCAGTAGTCCAGCCAGCCGTACATGTCTTCCGTACTTCACAGAATGTACATAGGAAAAACGCGTTTTCAATTCCTTCATCATAATTGCTCGATATTCCATCAAAGTTTAGTTAAATATCAGATCCAATTAATTTTATATATAATCACCGACAACCGCGTTCTCAAATCTTATAAAACCGGGGGCACTTTCTCCAAGGATTATATACGTAACACCATACTTAGTATCTTCTGTTTTGAGG
>NW_026264263.1:0-422 GCF_000817695.3 Arachis duranensis
TTACCAAATAACTTGTCATTTAGCTTCATGATTGCTCCAAGGTACTTTGCAACTTGCTCTTCAGTGACATCTTCATCCTCTTCAGAGGAAGAATACTCATCAGAGCTCATGAATGGCAGAAGTAAATTCAATGGAATCTCTAAGGTCTCAGTGTGTGCCTCAGATTCCCATGGTTCCTCATTAGGGAACTCATTGGAGGCCAGTGAACGTCCATTGAGGTCTTCCTCAGTGGCGATCTCTGCCTCTTCCTCCTCTCCAAGTTCGGCCATGTGGGTCATGTTAATGGCCTTGTATTCTTCTTTTGAATTCTCTTCTGTATTGCTTGGAAGAGAACTAGAAGGGAGTTCAGTAATTTTCTTGCTCAGCTGTCCCACATGTGCCTCCAAGTTTCTAATGGAGGACCTTGTTTCAGTCATGAAACT
>NW_026264263.1:1516-2514 GCF_000817695.3 Arachis duranensis
GTACCCAAGAACATGATGAATGTGATGAGTCAAATTACCCTCATTATCATTCTCACTTATGAACGTGCGTGATTGACAACCATTTACGTTCTACATGCAACAGAGCTTGTATGTGTATCTCTTAGATTCCCCAACAGAATCTTCGTGGTATAAGCTAGATAGATGGCGGCATTTATGAGGATCCGGAAAGTCTCACCTTGTCTGTGGTATTCCGAGTAGGATCCCGGGAATCCGGAAAGTCTCACCTTGTCTGTGGTATTCCGAGTAGGATTCCGATAATGAATGACTGTGACGTGCTTCAGACTCGCAAGTGCTGGGCGTTAGTGACAGACGCAAAAGAATCAAGGGATTCTATTCCAGTAAGAGCGGGAACCAACCAGTGATTATCCGTGCTGTGACAGAGCGCGTGAGCGTAGTTTTCACTGCGAGGATGGGATGTAGCTTTCGGCCAGGTGATGCCTCCAGACGATTAGCCATGCGAGTGACAGCCGCAGAGGACCATTTTCCCGTGAGGATTCAAAGTAGCCATCGTCGAACAGTGAACCCCTATACACGGCTTGCCATGGAAAGGAGTAAGAAGGATTGAGTTGAAGCAGTAGGAAAGCAGGCGTCCGTGAGCCATGCAGTATCTCCATATACTTGTCTGAAATTCCCACCAATGAATCTGCATAAGTGCTCTATCCCTTTTATTATTTCTATTTTCTTATTTCTATTTTCAAAAACCCATAAACCAATTTAATCTGCCTAACTGAGATTTACAAGGTGACCATAGTTTGATTCATACCAACAATCTCTGTGGGATCGACCCTTACTCACGTAAGGTTTATTACTTGGACGACCCAGTACACTTGCTGGTTACTTGAACGAAGTTGTGTCCACTCGTGCCAATTTTAAATTTCATAAAAGTACAACTTAAAGAATAGTGATCACAATTTCGTCCACCAAGTTTTTGGCGCCGTTGCCGGGGATTGTTCGAGTATGGACAACTGACGGTTCAT
>NW_026264263.1:6268-7650 GCF_000817695.3 Arachis duranensis
TCTGGCTGGCGTTCAACGCCAGAACAGAGCACCATTCTGGCGCTGAACGCCAGAAACAAGCAACATCCTGGCGCTGAACGCTAGGAATGTGCCTAGAGGAGACAAACTGGCGCTGAACGCCAGTAACAAGCATGAAACTGGTGTTCAACGCCAGAAACATGCTTTACATGGGCGTTGAACGCCCAGAATGTGCACCAATGGGCGTTTAAACGCCAGAATGGTGTGCAAAGGCATTTTACATGCCTATTTGGTGCAGGGATGGAATTCTTTGACACCTCACGATCTGTGGACCTCACAGGATCCCCACCTACCTCGCCCTCTCTCTTTTCATGGTCATCCCTTCTGTTTTTCATTCACCACCTACATCTATCCACTCTTCCCCATACACCCCACCTACCTTTCCAATTCAACTTCTCTTTCCCACCCAATCCCACCCATATAGCCGAATCCATCTCCCCTCACTCACCTCTATTTTCTTCTTCTTCTTCTTCCTCTCTTCTTTCTTCTCTTGCTCGAGGGCGAGCAATATTTTATGTTTGGTGTGGTAAAAGCATAGCTTTTTTGCTTTTCCATTACCATTAATGGCACCTAAGGCCAGAGAAACCTCAAAGGGAAGACAAAAGCTTCCACCTCTGAGTCTTGGGAGATGGAAAGACTCATATAAAGCCGTCAAAGCTCAGTGGTAGAACATGTGGCTGCAAATCAAGAAATCCCTGAGATACCTCAGGGGATAAGTTGTCCTCCACACAAATATTGAAGCAACTAAGGGTAGAAACACCAAAATTACTAGGAACCATGATCAAAGTATGAACCCGAATCCAAAGAACTATATCACAATGGTTTGGGGGAAATACTTAGATTTTAGTCCGGGAAATGTGAGGTTGGCGTTTCACTTGCCCATGATGCAAGGAGATGAACGCCCCTACACTAGAAGGGTCAACTTTAATCAAAGGTTGGACCAAGTCCTAATGGACATATGTGTGGAAGGAGCTCAGTGGAGAATAGATTCCAAAGGCAAGCCAGTTTAACTAAGAAGACTGGATCTCAAGCCTGTGGCTAGAGGATGGTTGGAGTTCATTCAGCGCTCCATCATTCCTACTAGCAACCGATCTGAAGTTACTGTGGATCGGGCCATCATGATCCATAGCATCATGATTGGAGAGGAAGTAGAAGTTCATGAGGTCATCTCCAATGAACTCTACAAAATAGCCGATAAGTCCTCCACCATGGCAGGGCTAGCTTTTCCTCACCTTATATGCCATCTATGTTACTCAGTTGGAGTTATCATAGAAGGAGATACTCCCATTGAAGAGGATAAGCCCATCACCAAGAAGAGGATGGAGCAAGCAAGAGAAACCATGCACGGTTCTCAAGAAGTGCAT
>NW_026264263.1:8936-9621 GCF_000817695.3 Arachis duranensis
TAAATTCACATTTCTGGACTTTACTATGAGTTTGTGTGTTTTTCTGTGATTTCAGGTAAATTCTGGCTGAAATTGAGGGACATGAGCAAAATTCTGAAGAAGGCTGACAAAAGGACTGCTGATGCTGTTGGAATCTGACCTCCCTGCACTCGAAATGGATTTTCTGAAGCTACAGAACTCCAATTGGCACGCTCTCAACGGCGTTGGAAATTAGACATCCAGGGCTTTCCAGAAATATATAATAGTCCATACTTTATTCGGGAATTGACGACGTAACGTGGCGTTGAACGCCAAGTACATGCTGCTGTCTGGAGTTAAACGCCAGAAAAACGTCATGATCCGGAGTTGAACGCCCAAAACACGTCATAACTTGGAGTTCAACTCCAAGAGAAGCCTCAGCTCGTGGATAGATCAAGCTCAGCCCAAGCTTACACCAAGTGGGCCCCGGAAGTGGATTTATGCATCAATTACTTACTCATGTAAACCCTAGTAGCTAGTTTATTATAAATAGGACTTTTTATCAGTGTATTAGACATCTTGGGACGATTAGTTCTCAGATCATGGGGGCTGGCCATTCAACCATGCCTGAACCTTTTACTTATGTAATTTCAACGGTGGAGTTTCTGCACACCATAGATTAAGGGTGTGGAGCTCTGCTGTACCTCAAGTATTAATGCAATTCTAT
>NW_026264263.1:11863-12182 GCF_000817695.3 Arachis duranensis
AAGATTTGATTTGAAAAAGATTTGATTTTGAAAAATTTTGAAAACTTGAAAAAAATTGGCATTAAAAACAAAATCTTCCCTTTTGTGCCGTCTTGGCGTTAAACGCCCAGAATGGTGCACATTCTGGCATTTAACGCCCAAAACTCACCCCTTTTAGGCGTTTAACGCCCAGCCAGGCACCCTGGCCGGCGTTTAAACGCCAGTTTTCCTTCTTCACTGGGCATTTTGAACGCCCAAATTTTTTCTGTGTAATTCCTCTGCAGTATGTTTTGAATCTTCAATTCTCTGTATTATTGACTTGAAAAGACACAAATTAAAA
>NW_026264264.1:0-3138 GCF_000817695.3 Arachis duranensis
TTAAGCACACTCTTTTGGATCACGACTTTAACCACTCAGTCTCAAGCTTTTCACTTGGACTTTCATGACACAAGCACATGGGTAGGGACAGCTTGATTTAGCCGCTTAGGCCTGGATTTAACTTCCTTGGGCCCTCCTATCCATTGATGCTCAAAGCCTTGGATCCTTGCTACCCTTGCCTTTTGGTTTTAAGGGCTATTGGCTTTTTCTGCTTGCTTTTTCTTTTTCTTTCTTTTCTTCTTTTTTTTTTCGCCTCTTTTTTTTTTCACTGCTTTTTCTTGCTTCAAGAATCAATTTCATGATTTTTTTTCAGATCATCAATAACATTTCTCTTTGTTCATCATTCTTTCAGGAGCCAATATTCATCAACTTCAAAGTACATATTATGCACTGTTCAAGCATTCATTCAGAGAACAAAAAGTATTGCCACCACATATAATTAATTATAAATTTTATTATTAAGAACTCGAAAAATATAGATTACTTCTTTATTCTAAAAAAAACTACTACTTTATTCATGCCTAATGATGATGAGAAGAATAAATTATAGCTTAATTGGGAATAAAATCAAAATAGACATCCTAATTACTACTAAATATCTTCTAAGGTTAATTTCTAAAAGGAATAATCTCTACTAAGTTGGAACAAAGAAATTGGAACTCAGCAACCTGTTGTTTTGAGGAGTGGATGCTCCTCTGGCTCTTTGGGGTGTGGTTCAAGGATTAATTTTTGGCGCTTCATCTCCCTTAGATCACGCCCTTGCTCCTCTTGTTCCTTGTGCAGTTTGCAAATCATGCTACCTTGATTATTCTGTTCTTCCTTTATTTGATCCATAGCTTCTTGCAATCTGGAAACAGAAGCCTCAAGTTGTTCCCAATATTCATATTGGGGCAGTTCTGGGAGGGCTTCTTGTGCTCTCCTTCTGACAGGATCCTCTTGTTGCTGTTTCCTGACCATTGATATTCCAGTAATGGGCTTTTCAATTGGGATATATTCAGTTATTCCCATCTTTACTCCAGCCTCTTTGCAAAGCATAGAAACTAGGCTTGGATAAGCCAATTTGGCGTCCTTAGAATTCCTGTTTGCTATTTTATATAGCTCACAGGAAATTAGCTGATGGACTTCCACTTCTTTTCCCAACATGATGCAGTGAATCATGATAGCTCTTTTGATGGTAACTTCAGAATGGTTGCTGGTGGGCAATATGGAACGACAGATAAAGTCCAGCCAGCCTCTGGCTACTGGTTTTAGATCTTCTCTTTGAGTTGAACTGGGATGCCAGTTGTACTGGTAGTCCACTTGGCTCCAGGGATGCATATGTCCTCCAGAACCTTGTCCAACCCTTTATTGACCCTCATCATTCTCCTATTAAAGGAATCTGGGTCATCTTTCAGTTGAGGAATCTTGAATATCTCCCTGATCCTGTCAGAATGGGTATGAATGATTTTTCCTCTGACCACTGTCTTATGGTCAAAGATAGCAGCTCCAATGATTCTTTGCCTTTCTGTCCGCCATAGATTAGCATAGAATTCCTGAACCATATTCTTCCCCACTTTCGTTTCAGGATTGGCCAGAATTTCCCAATTCCTGTTTCGAATTTGCTCTTGGATCTCCGGATATTCATCTTCTTTCAGATCAAATCTGACTTCCGGGATCACTGATCTGTGACTCATTATCTTGTAGTAATGGTCTGAATGTTCTTTAGTTAAGAACTTCCCTTGGTTCCAAAGTGGCTTTGGAACGCTTTCTTTCTTTCCTCTTGGGGCGGTTTGTTTCCCTTTAGGAGCCATGATCAAGAGACACAATAGTTTTTGTGATCACGGGAAAACACACCAAACTTAGAGCTTTGCTTGTCCTCAAGCAAAAGAGAGGAAAGAAGAGGGATAGGAGGAGAGCAATGTGGAATGGTGATGATGAAGAGGGCGCCGAACACAAGATATAGGGAGGGGGGGTGGGTAATTTTCGAAAAAAATAAGAAAGAGATAAGATAAAAGATAAGATAAAAGATATAATTTTAAAAGATATGATCAAAAAAAGATATAATTTGAAAAAGGAAAAGATATGAATCATAATTTAAAAGATAATTTTGAAATTTAATTTTGAAGAAGATTTTTAAAAGGAATTATTGATGTGTTGAAAACAAATTTGAAAAGCTGATGGCTTGAATTGGAAAGCCATTTGGCTTTTGAGTTAAGATAAATCTAAAAAATTTGCAATCATTGGATTTTAGAAATTAGGATAAAAACTTTTGGGATTGAAAGTGATAATTTAAAATATGTTTATGCAAGAAATCATGAATTGAAACATAAAAATTTTGAAAAATTGCAAAGAAAACGAAAATGTACCCCCTCCCACCATCCTGGCGTTAAACGCCCATATGGTGCATGGTTTGGGCGTTTAACGCCCACATGTTGCTTCTCCTGGGCGTTCAACGCCCATGTGATGCTTCTTCCCGGCGTTGAACGCCAGGAGGTCCTTCTTTACTGGGCGTTTTTCTAAACGCCCAGAATGCTAGCAGATTGGCGTTAAACGCCCAGAAGGTGCATCTTTCTGGCGTTTAACGCCCAGAAGATGCTTCTTTTTGGCGTTTAACGCCCAGAAGGCTACCCTTACTGGCGTTAAACGCCCAGTGGGTGCTTCTTTTGGGCGTTTAACGCCCAAAGTATTTCTTACTGGCTCTTTCATGCCAGTGAGCTTCCAAATTTCTCTGTAACTCTTGGGACTTCAACTAATTACTAATTCACCTTTGAAGACACTTGGACTCAAACCTGTAAAGAAAAGAAAATTTATTTAATCAGTGCATAAACTTTGTAAATGGCTGGGTTGCCTCCCAGCAAGCGCTTCTTTAATGTCATTAGCTGGACTGATACTGATATTCAATGTAATCTCAGTCTTGAGCATTCTTGCTCGAAATTGTCTTCAAGATAGTGTTTAACTCTTTGTCCATTGACAATGAACTTTTTGTTAGAGTCACTATCCTAAAGTTCTATGTATCCATATGGTGATACACTTGTGATTACATATGGACCTCTCCACCGGGATTTTAATTTCCCAGGGAATAATTTGAGCCTTGAATTAAATAGCAGAACTTTCTATCCTGGCTCAAAGACCCTGGATGACAATTTCTTATCATGCCAT
>NW_026264264.1:10871-11085 GCF_000817695.3 Arachis duranensis
GGCTTAAAGGAGGAACTCATAACCCTCTTAAGGGAAAATTCCGACCTCTTCGCCTGGAAAGCCTCCGACATGCCAGGCATAAGCCCCGACTTGATGTGCCACAAGCTATCAGTGTACCCGGGATCCCGACCTATCCAACAAAGACGCAGGAAGCTCGGACCCGAACGCATGCAAGCAATAGAAGAACAAGTACAAGCACTACTAGATGCAGGGT
>NW_026264264.1:11183-12182 GCF_000817695.3 Arachis duranensis
AAAATGGAGGATGTGCGTCGATTACACGGATCTCAACAAAGCCTGCCCCAAAGACCCATACCCTCTACCAAACATCGACGCCTTAGTAGACGCAGCCTCAGGCTATAGATATCTCTCCTTCATGGACGCATACTCGGGATACAATCAAATCCCGATGTACGGACCCGACCAAGAAAAGACCTCGTTCATAACCCCAAGGGCAAACTACTGCTACGTAGTAATGCCCTTCGGGCTGAAGAACGCAGGGGCAACCTACCAGAGGCTAATGAACAAAGTGTTCTCAGAGCACATCGAACTACAGCTGGAGGTGTACGTCGACGACATGCTGGTAAAGACACAAGAAGACAAAAACTTGCTGACCGACCTCACCAGCGTCTTCGGCACCCTCAGAAAACACAACATGAGACTTAATCCGACAAAGTGCACCTTCGCCGCAGAAGCCGGAAAGTTCCTAGGCTTCATGCTGATTCAAAGGGGCATCGAAGCGAACCCGGACAAATGCCAGGCGATACTCAATATGAAGAGCCCGACGTGCGTCAAAGAAGTACAACAACTAAATGGAAGGTTAGCTGCCCTATCAAGATTCTTGGCAGGATCAGCGATAAAATCACTACCTCTCTACTCACTCCTAAAGAAAGGGAAACCCTTCTCATGGACCCCGGAGTGCGAAAAAGCCTTTCAAGAATTCAAGGGATTCCTCGGGCAGCCACCAGTCCTAACCCGACCTCTAAAAGGGGAAGAGCTCATACTATACCTCTCGGTTGGACATCGAGCAGTCGCTTCGGCATTAATACGAGAAAATGACCAAGGACAACACCCCATATACTTTGTAAGCAAGGCACTACAAGGGGCCGAATTAAACTATCAGAAGATAGAAAAATTCGCCTACGCCCTAGTGTTCACAGCTCGGAGGCTCCATCCCTACTTTCAAGCCCACACCATCAAGGTCCGGACAAACCAACCCATGAGACACATCCTCCAGAAAACAGACCTGGCAGG
>NW_026264265.1:0-272 GCF_000817695.3 Arachis duranensis
TTAACTCCGGATCATGACGTGTTTTTGGCGTTTAACTCCAGACAGCAGCATGTACTTGGCGTTCAACGCCAATTTACGTCCACAATTTCCGAATAAAGTATGGACTATTATATATTGATGGAAAGCTCTGAATGTCCACTTTCCAACGGCGTTGAGAACGCGCCATTTGGAGTTCTGTAGCTCCAGAAAACCCATTTCGAGTGTAGGGAGGTCAGATTCCAACAGCATCAGTAGTCCTTTTGTCAGCCTTTTTCAGAGTTTTGCTCAAGTCC
>NW_026264265.1:9499-10788 GCF_000817695.3 Arachis duranensis
CAGTCACCTTCTTCTCCTATATTCACTCCTTCTTGAGCTGGTGATGAAGTGATGACTGCTGCAACTTGGTTTTCCTCAACCTTCTTGGTGAGATCTGCTAGCTGCTTGGTGATCATTTTATTTTGAGCTAGCAATGCATCCATGTGGTTCAGCTCCATTACTCCTCGAGTGTTACTTCTTTCAGAGGCATAGAAGTAGTCATTCTCAGCTACTGTTTGAATGACATCTATGGCTTCTTTAATAGTTTTCTTCTTGTTTAGAGAGCCCCCTGATGAATGATCTACAGCCTTCTTTGACTCATAGGAAAGACCTTCATAGAAAATGTGAAGTTGAACCCATTCATTGAACATATCTAGTGGGCATCTTCTTGTTAAGTCCTTGAACCTCTCTCATGCCTCATAGAAAGTCTCACCATCTTGTTGCCTGAAAGTTTACACCTCAGCTCTCAGCCTATTAGTTCTTTGAGGAGAGTAGAATCTTGACAAAAATTTGTTCACCACATCTTTCCAATTTGTTAAGCTCTCCTTTGGGAAGGATTCAAGCCACTTGGATGCCTTGTCCCTGAGTGGAAAAGGGAACAAAAGTAGCCTATAAACATCCGGGTGGACTCCATTAGACTTCACAGTGTCATAAATTCTCAGGAAGGTGGTTAGATGTTGATTGGGGTCTTGTTGAGCACTTCCTCCAAATAAGCAGTTGTTCTGAAAAAGGGTGATGAGCTGGGGTTTTAGTTCAAAGTTGTTGGCATGTATGGTGGGCTTCTGGATGCTACTTCCACAGTTTTCTGGATTTGGATTGATGTAGGAGCCTAGAACTCTCCTTTCTTACCCAGCATGATTTGCAGGGCCTTCTCTAGCATGGTTGTGAGCTTCTCCTTCATGATTGTTTTCCAAGTTCTCTTACATGTTGGTTTCAAAGTACTCTTCCTCTTCCTCAGCACTAACAACTCCTTTCCCTCTTCTCCCTGTCATACAACTAACAAATCACACAGCAAGAGATGAAATGAAGAGATTATTCTTGTTAGAGTGATTGTTAGTGTGAGTGATGCAAATTATCAAACAGTTAGTGGGTTAGTGAGCTGAATTGTAGATAATAACAAAGAAAGAAAGAAAAAACAGAGAGGGTAAAGGGGATAAGGAAGAAGCTAATCAAAATGAGGATAAATGACTGAATAGAGTAAACAACAAAGCAAAAAAATGCTCAATCTAGTGAACTTCCAACTTAGTCATTGTTGATACAAAATCAATCCCCGGCAACGGCGCCATAAACTTGATGCATGAAAACTTGTC
>NW_026264265.1:10877-12175 GCF_000817695.3 Arachis duranensis
ATCAGAAATGGGGAATTCATTGGGCTCAGGAGATGTTGTATTCTCTGGATCAAGTTCATTTTCATCTCTTCCTCAATCAATGCATCTATTGATCTTCTTGGCAATCTTAGGTGATTAGATTCCAATTCCTTGGTAATCCAATCTCTCTAAGCTTGAACAATTATCCAATTCCTTGATTTAATTGCTCATGGGAAGAGATGAAGTATGGTCACTGATTATACCACATGTATTTCCAAATCAAAGTGTTGGGAGGATTACATGTTACTATATCCGCCCAGATCCCAATTTGGTCCAACATGAGAAAGCATTTCTAGCATGATTTCCTCATCCCTTTTCCAAGGCTCAGAGGAGATCCAATTATGGAGAGTTTCTTTTCCAAGACAACTAACCAATTGAATTAAGATCGAAAGCTTTCTAGTAAATCAAAAGAGAAGAAAGAAGAAGAGAATGAAAACTATAATTGATCCATCAAATTACAACAGAGCTCCCTAAACCAATGAAAGGGGTTTAGTTGTTCATAGCTACAGTAATAAAAAATGGCAGAAAAGAATACATGCTTAGCTAAAAGAGCAGAAAAGTAAATATACAGAGGGTAGTTCTCCCAATTGCCCAACTTCTCTATAGTTCAAAACTACTCCAATATATACTACTTCTCTTGATCTTCTAGTGAGTTCTTCAAGTCTTGGATGTGGGCCTTAGATCTTGAGTTGAAGCAGTTACAACCTTTAGTGGTCTCAGCTTGTAGAAAAGTATGAATTAGGCATAGGCGTTAGTGAAGTTAACGTTAAGTGACATTGTGGGTTCGAGAACGTTAGTGGCAATCACATTTTTCACTAACGTTCCAACCCCATATAACCTATGTTAACTCCAACATTAGTGGCACCAACGTGACCACTAACGTAGCCTTGTAAACCTTCGCAAGCATTATTGGGACTCACCTTTCCCAATAATGTTGTCTTATAAACCTTCGCAACCGTTATTGGACTCACCTTTCCCAATAACGTTGCCTTGTGCCCTTTGTCCCTATGTTAGAGTTCACGTTAGTGTAACTAACGTGGCTCTTAACGTGGTTATGCCTCACCTTCGACAGCGTTAGTGACACTTACCTTTGTCACTAATGCTTCAAGTGCCCCTACTCTCCACGTTAGAGCTCACGTTAACTAAGTTAACGTGGTAGTGAATGCCATCTCCAACGTTAGTGACAAAGGTGAGTGTCGCTAACGTTGGCTCATCAATCTTAGCTCCACGTTAACTTTCACGTTAGTGGTCTTAACGTGACCACTAACGTGGGCAATGCT
>NW_026264266.1:0-701 GCF_000817695.3 Arachis duranensis
CTCAGCTTTGCTAGAGTCCCTAATTAGAGGTGTCCAGGGTTCTTAAGCACACTCTTTTTGCCTTGGATCACAACTTTATTAATTTTTTTCGTTTTTCTTCTCTTTTTTTCTTTTTTTTTTTTAGAAATGCTTTTCTTGCTTCAAGAATCATTTTAATGATTTTTCAGATCCTCAGTAACATGTCTACTTTTTCATCATTCTTTCAAGAGCCAACATTCATGAACCACAAATTCAAGATACATATGCACTGTTTAAGCATACATTCAGAGAACAAAAATATGACCACCACATCAAAATAATTAAACTATTATAAAATTCAGAATTCATGCAATTCTTCCTTTTTCAATTAAGCACATTTTTATTCAAGAAAGGTGATGGATTCATAGGACATTCATAACTTTAAGGCATAGACACTAAGACACTAATGATCACAAGACACAAACATGGATAAACATAAACACTAAAATTTGAAAAAAAAAACAGAAGAATAAAGAACAAGGAAATCAAGGAACGGGTCCACCTTAGTGATGGCGACTCTTTCTTCCTCTTGAAGACCCTATGGAGTGCTTGAGCTCCTCAATGTCTCTTCCTTGTCTTTGTTGCTCCTCCCTCATGATTCTTTGATCTTCTCTAATTTCATGGAGGATGATGGAGTGTTCTTGGTGCTCCACCCTTAGTTGTCCCATGTTGGAACTCAACTC
>NW_026264266.1:7092-7529 GCF_000817695.3 Arachis duranensis
ATGAGGAAAAAGAGAACTGTTATTGAGGATCTAAAAATCATTAGATTGATTCTTGAAGCAAGAAAAAGCAGTGGATACAAAAAAAAAATTTCGAAAAAAAAAGAAAGAAAAAGAAAGAAAAAAAAAAGAAAAGAAATAAAGTTGTGATTCAAGGCAAAAAGAGTGTGCTTAAGAACCCTGGACACCTCTAGTTGGGGACTCTAGCAAAGCTGAGTCACAATCTGAAAAGGTTCACCCAATTATGTGTCTGTGGCATGTATGTATCCGGTGGTAATACTAGAAGACAGAGTGTTTTGGGCCACGAACAAGACTCAATAAGTAGCTGTGTTCAAGAATCATTATACTTAACTAGGAGAATCAATGACACTATCTGGATTCTGAGTTCCTATAGATGCCAATCATTCTGAACTTCAAAGGATAAAGTGAGATGCCAAAAC
>NW_026264266.1:7641-7819 GCF_000817695.3 Arachis duranensis
ATATATTCTCTTCTTTTTATCTTATTTGATTTTCAATTGCTTGAGGACAAGCAACAATTTAAGTTTGGTGTTGTGATGAGCGGATAATTTGTACGCTTTTTTGGCATTGTTTTTAGTATGTTTTTAGTATGTTCTAGTTAGTTTTTAGTATATTTTTATTAGTTTTTAGTTAAAATTC
>NW_026264266.1:8025-8372 GCF_000817695.3 Arachis duranensis
ATTTTCTGGAGCTACAGAAGCCCAATTGGCGCGCTCTCAACGGCGTTGGAAAGTAGACATCCTGGGCTTTCCAGCAATATATGATAGTTTATACTTTTCCCAAGAATTAATGGCCCAAACCGGCGTTCAATGTCACCATCAGAATTCCCAGCGTTAAACGCCGGAACTGGCACAAGAATGGGAGTTAAACGCCCAAACTGGCACAAAAGCTGGCGTTTAACTCTAGGAAGAGTCTCTACATGAAAATGCTTCAATGCTCAGCCCATGCACACACCAAGTGGGCCCGGAAGTGGATTCTTATGTCATTTACTCATCTCTGTAAACCCTAGGCTACTAGTTCTCTATAA
>NW_026264266.1:8674-10775 GCF_000817695.3 Arachis duranensis
TTGTTCTTCAACTTGATGAATGTGATGATCTGTGACACTCATCATCATTCTCACCTATGAACGTGTTCCTGACAACTACCTCCGTTCTACCTTAGATTGGGTGGATATCTCTTGGATTCTTTAATCGGAATCTTCGTGGTATAAGCTAGAATTGATGGCGGCATTCAAGAGAATCCGGAAGGTCTAAACCTTGTCTGTCGTATTCTGAGTAGGATTCAATGATTGAATGGCTGTGACGAGCTTCAAACTCGCGATTGTAGGGCGTTAGTGACAGACGCAAAAGAATCACTGGATTCTATTCCGACATGATCGAGAACCGACAGCTGGATAGCCGTGCCGTGACAGGGTGCGTTGAACATTTCCACTGAGAGGATGGGAGGTATCCACTGACAATGGTGAAACCCTTGCATACAGCTTGCCATGGAAAGGAGTAAGAAGGATTGGATGAAGACAGTAGGAAAGCAGAGAGACAGAAGGGACCAAGCATCTTCATACGCTTATCTGAAATTCCCACCAATGAATTGCATAAGTATCTCTATCTTTATCTTTATGTTTTATTCATCATTCATAACCATTTGAGTTTGCCTGATTAAGATTTACAAGGTGACCGTAGCTTGCTTCATACCAACAATCTCTGTGGGATCGACCCTTACTCGCGTAAGGTTTATTACTTGGATGACCCAGTACACTTGCTGGTTAGTTGTGCGAAGTTGTGTTTATGCCATGGTATTGAACGCCAAGTTTTTGGATTCATCACCGGGGATTATTTGAGTTGTGAAAAGTATTGATCACAATTTTGTGCACCAGGTGGTAATTTTTCAATTACCTCTACCTTAGCTTGATCCACCTCTATTCCCTTGTTTGAGATTTTGTGCCCAAGGACAATTCCTTCAGTCACCATAAAGTGACATTTTTCCTAGTTTAAAACCAGGTTAGTCTCTTGGCATCTCTTTAGAACAAGTGCTAGATGGTCAAGACAGGAGCTGAATGAGTCTCCAAATACTGAAAAGTCATCCATGAAGACTTCCAGAAATTTTTCCACCATATCAGAGAAAATTGAGAGCATGCACCTCTGAAAGGTTGCAGGTGCATTGCACAGGCCAAATGGCATCCTTCTGTATGCAAATACTCCAGATGGACATGTGAATGCCATTTTCTCTTGATCTTGGGGATCTACTAACTTACCCAGGAGTTATCAGAAATAGGATAAATAATCCCAGCCTCTAGTAATTTAGTGACCTCCTTCTGCACCACTTCCTTCATGGCTGGATTCAGCCGCCTTTGTGGTTGGACCACTGGCTTGGCGTCACCCTCCAATAGGATCTTGTGCATGCATCTAGCTGGGCTAATGCCCCTAAGATCACTGATGGACCACCCAAGAGCTGTCATGTGTGTCCTTAGCACTTGAATTAGTGCTTCCTCTTCCTGTGGCTCTAGGGTAGAGCTTATGATTACAGGAAAGGTATCACCTTCTCCCAGAAATGAATATTTCAGGGATGGTGATAATGGTTTGAGCTCGGGTTTGGGAGGTTTCTCCTCTTCTTGAGGGATTTTCAGAGGTTCTATTATTCTCTCTGATTCCTCCAAATCAGGCTGAACATCTTTAAAGATGTCCTCTAGCTCTGATTCGAGACTCTCAGTCATATTGACCTCTCTTACCAGAGAGTCAATAATATCAACACTCATGAAGTCATTTGGGGTGTCTGGATGTTGCATGGCTTTGACAACATTCAACTTGAACTCCTCCTCATTGACTCTCAAGGTTACTTCCCCTTTTTGGATGTCAATGAGGGTTCGGCCAGTTGCTAGAAAAGGTCTTCCTAGAATGAGAGTTGCACTCTTGTGCTTCTCCATTTCCAGCACCACAAAGTCAGTAGGAAAGGCAAATGGCCCAACCTTGACAATCATGTCTTCAATCACGCCTGATGGGTATTCAATAGAGCCATCAGCAAGTTGAAGATATATCAGGGTTGGTTTGACTGATAATAGATGCAGGTATTAGGTTGATACTTGCCCCAAGATCACATAGAGCTTGCTTGGTACAATTACCCTCTAATGTGCATGGTATCATAAAGCTCCCAGGATCTTTAAGCTTCTCAGG
>NW_026264266.1:10944-12169 GCF_000817695.3 Arachis duranensis
CTCAAGTGCTTCTGCAAACGGAATCTTTATTTCAAGAGTCCTGAGATAGTCTGCGAAGCGAGCAAATTGCTTATCCTGTTCTGCTTGGCGGAGTTTTTGAGGATAGGGCATTTTGGCTTTATATTCCTCAACCTTAGTTGCTGCAGGTTTATTGCCTACAGAAGTGGGTTGGGAAGCCTTTTTAGAAAGGTTGTTATCAGCACTTGTATGTGACTGACCCCCCACTGGTGTTTGAATGCCAGGGGTGGAAGCTGGAGTGGCGTTAGACGCCAACCCCTTATTTGTCACTGGCGTCTGAACGCCAGAACTATGCTCCCTTTGGGCGTTCAACGCCGGATTCATGCTTGTTTCTGGCGTTGAACGCCAGGAATGAGCATGGTCTGGGCGTTCAGCGCCAGCAATATTCCTCTCTGGGCTCTGATTGTCCTCAGAGGGATTTTGAGTAGCCATTTGTTCATTTCTTGGCTTCCTGCTGCTTTGAAGTGAGGTATTTAATGTTTTCCCACTTCTTAATTGAACTGCTTGGCATTCTTCTGCTATTTGTTTTGACAGTTACTTTTCTGTTTGCCTTAATTGTACTTCCATATTCCTGTTAGCCATTCTTGTTTCCTGTAATATTTCCTTGAATTCGGCTAGCTGCTGAGTTAGAAAGTCTAATTGCTGATTGAATTCATTAGCCTGATCTACAGGACTGAGTTCAGCAGTTACTGTTTTAGCTTCTTCTTTCATGGAAGGTTCACTGCTTAAGTACAGATGCTGGTTTCTGGCAACTGTATCAATAAGTTCTTGAGCTTCTTCAATTGTTTTTCTCATATGTATAGATCCACCAGCTGAGTGGTCTAGAAAAATCTGAGCTTTTTCTGTAAGCCCATAGTAGAAGATGTCTAATTGCACCCACTCTGAAAACATTTTAGAGGGGCATTTTCTCAGCATCTCTCTGTATCTCTCCCAAGCATCATAAATCTTAGCATCTCTCTGCATCTCTCCCATGCATCATAAAGGGATTCATTATCTTCTTGTTTGAAGCCTTGGATGCTTAGCCTTAGCTGTGTCATCCGTTTTGGAGGGAAATAGTGATTCAGGAATTTTTCTGACAGCTGTCTCCATGTTTTTATGTTGTTCTTAGGCTGGTTATTTAACCACGTCTTAGCTTGATCTTTTACAGCAAATGGAAACAGTAATAATCTGTAGACATCCTAATCTACTTCCTTATCATGTACTGTGT
>NW_026264267.1:0-3591 GCF_000817695.3 Arachis duranensis
TAGAGCTTATGATTACAGGGAAGGTATCACCTTCTCCCAGAAATGCATATTTCAGGGATGGTGGTAATGGTTTGAGCTCGAGTTTGGGAGGTTTTTCCTCTTCCTGAGGAATTTTCAGAGGTTCTATTATTTTCTCTGGTTCCTCCAGATCAAGCTGAGCATCTTTAAAGATATCCTCTAGCTCTGATTCGAGGCTCTCAGTCATATTGACCTCTTTTACCAGAGAGTCAATAATATCAATGCTCATGCAGTCGTTTGGGGTGTCTGGATGCTGCATAGCTTTGACAACATTCAACTTAAACTCGTCATCATTGACTCTCAGGGTCACTTCCCCTTTTTGGACGTCAATGAGGGTTTGTCCAGTTGCTAGGAAAGGTCTTCCTTGAATGAGAGTTGCACCCTTGTGCTCCTCTATTTCCAGCACCACAAAGTCAGTGGGAAAGACAAATGGCCCAACCTTGACAATCATGTCTTCAATTACGCGTGATGGGTATTTAATGGAGCCATCAGCAAGTTGGAGACATACCCGGGTTGGTTTAACTTCATCAATCAACCCAAGCTTTTTGATAGTAGCTGCAGGTATTAGGTTAATACTTGCTCCAAGATCACATAGAGCTTGCTTGGTACAAGTACCTTCTAATGTGCATGGTATCATAAAGCTTCCCGGATTTTTAAGCTTCTCAGATAAGCTTTTCAGAATGACTGCACTGCATTCTTCAGTGAGGTAAACTTTCTCAGTTTCCCTCCAATCCTTCTTATGACTTAAGATCTCTTTCATGAACTTAGCATAAGAGGGTATTTGCTCAAGTGCCTCTGCAAACGAAATCTTTATCTCAAGAGTCCTGAGATAGTCTAAAAAGCGGGCAAATTGTTTATCCTGTTCCGCTTGGCGGAGTTTCTGAGGATAAGGCATTTTGGCTTTGTATTCCTCAACTTTAGTTGCTGCAGGTTTATTGCCTACAGCCGTGGGTTGAGAAGCCTTTTTAGAGGAGTTGCTATCAGCACTTGTATGTGTCTGATCCCCCACTGGTGTTTGAATACCAGGGGTGGAAGCTGGAGTGGCGTTAGACGCCAACTCCTTATCTGTTTCTGGCATCTGAACGCCAGAACTGAGCTTCCTTTAGGCGTTCAACGCCAATTCCTTGCTTGTTTCTAGCGTTGGATGCCAGGACTGAGCATGGGTTGGGCGTTCAACGCCAGCTTTCCACCCATTTTCTGGCATTTGGGCGCCAGAATTATTCCTCTCTGGGCTCTGACTGTCTTCAGAGGGATTTTGGGTAGCAGTTTGTTCATTTCTTGGCTTTCTGCTGCCTTGAAGTGAGGTATTTAATATTTTTCCACTTCTTAATTGAACTGCTTGGCACTCTTCTGTTATTTTTTTTGACAATTGCTGTTCTGTTTGCTTTAACTGCACTTCCATATTCATATTAGCCATTCTTATTTCTTGCAATATCTCCTTGAATTCGGCTAGCTGTTTTGTTAGAAAATCTAATTGCTGATTGAATTCAGTAACTTATTCTGCAGGACTTAGTTCAGCAGTTACTGTTTTAGCCTCTTCTTTCATGGAAGGTTCACTACTTAGATACAAATGCTGATTTCTGGCAACTGTATCAATGAGCTCTTGAGCTTCTTCAATTGTCTTTCTCATGTGTATAGATCCACCAGATGAGTGGTCTAGAGAAATCTGAGCTTTCTCTGTAAGCCCATAATAAAAGATGTCTAACTGCACCCACTCTGAAAATATTTTAGAGGGGCATTTTCTTAGCATCTATCGGTATCTCTCCCAGGCATCATAAAGGGATTCATTATCTCCTTGTTTGAAGCCTTGGATGCTCAGCCTTAGCTGTGTCATCCGTTTTGGAGGAAAATAGTGATTCAGGAATTTTTCTGACAGCTGTTTCGATGTCTTTATGCTGTCCTTAGGTTGGTTATTTAACAACCTCTTAGCTTGGTCTTTTACAGCAAATGGAAATAGTAATAATCTGTAGACATCCTAATCTACTTCTTTATCATGTACTGTGTCAGCAATTTGTAAAAATTGTGCCAGAAACTCTGTAGGTTCTTCCTGTGGAAGACCGAAATACTGGCAACTTTGCTGCACCATGATAATGAGCTGAGGGTTCAACTCAAAACTACTAACTCCAATGGAGGGTATACAGATACCACTCCCATATGAAGCAGTAGTGGGGTTAGCATATGACCCAGAGTCCTTTTGGACTGTTCATTTCCACTTAAGTCCATAATGGAGAAAGGGAGATGATGTGAATTTATTTTATTTATTTTATTATTATAGAGGAGGTTTCAAAATAATAAAATAAAAACTAAAATAAAAAGAAAAACAAAAAGAATTTGAAAATATTTTATGAAGAATTTCGAAAAAGTGAGGAGAAAGAAAGTGGTTAGAATATTTTTGAAAAAGCTATAAAATAAAAAATTTAAAAATGAAATCTAAAATTTTTTTTTAGAAAAAAATTCGAAATAATTGCTTTAAAAATAGTTAGAGAAAAAAATATATTTTTTAATTTTGAATTTTATGATGAAAGAGAAAAACACACAAAAGACCCAAAACTTAAAATTTTTAGATCTAATGCTCTTTGTTTTCGAAAATTTTGGAGGGAAAACACCAAAGAACACCAAACTTAAAAATTTTAAGATCAAAATACAAAGAAGACTCAAGAACACTTTGAAGAACAACAAGAACAACAAGAACAAAAGAAAGAACACCAAATTTAAAATTTTTAGAGAACCAAATATAAATTTTCGAAAATTAAAGAAAATTAACAAAAGAACACCAAACTTAAAGTTTGGCACAAGATTTAATCAAAGAAAAATTATTTTTGAAAAAAAATTTAAAAGGAAGATACCCAATTGCCAAGAACATAAGCCAACGCTCTAGCCAACTGAGCTATAAATGTAACGTGTTTTAATATTGTATAAAAAAAGTATTTTTGAAAACTAATGTTTTGAAAAAGTACAAGGAAAACACGAAAACACACAGAACAAGACAAACCAAAGATCAAATAAGAAAAATTGACAAGAACAATTTGAAGGTCAAGGAAAAATAAAAAGCATGCAATTCGAAAATTGAAAGACAAAGACAAGCATGCAATTGACACCAAACTTAGAACATGACACTAATCTCATAAAAAAACGAAAATTCAATTAAAGAAGAATAATATTTTTGAAAATTTTTTAAAAGGAATAATAACAGATGTAATCCTAGTGACTCTAAACCAAAAGACAATTTTTTTCCTAATCTAAGTAACAAGAATCACCGTCAGTTGTTCAATCTCAAACAATCCATGGCAACAGCGCCAAAAACTTGGTGCACGAAATTGCAATCACACTTTTGCAATCCGCACAACTAACCAGCAAGTGCACTGGGTCGTCCAAGTAATACCTTACGTGAGTAAGGGTCAAATCCCATGGAGATTGTTGGCTTGAAGCAAGCTATGGTTATCTTATTATTCTTAGTCAGGATATAATATGAATAATAATTTTTAGTTTTAATTGTAAAAAGTAAAAGAGCATGAAATAAATACTTATTATGCAGTAATGGAGAATATGTTGGAGTTTTGGAGATGCTTTGTC
>NW_026264267.1:10434-12168 GCF_000817695.3 Arachis duranensis
GAACCTGAGAAGTTAAAGTGTTCGGTCACATCTTGTGATAGAGAGTCAACAATGTCTCAATTATACAAACCAAATAGAATTTTAATTCATCATTCTCAATGTCATTATCATTCATCAATTCATATCTCATTAAATCTCAAATTCATCATTTTTCTCATCATCACTATCATCAACTCATTCATTATAATCTCAATATTTACTTATCTCAACTTTAATCACAACTCTCAATATACTCATCAACAATTCTGCCAAAATTTTACTCCGCACCTCTATCATTCACTGGGTGAGGCTTGAGCCATTACATATGGCTTGCGGGTATGAGGTCTTTAAATACAATACCATAAATTCGAGGTTAAAGTTGTATACTAACTCAAAATAAAACATAATCTTTCTTAACCAAAAATAATCTAACTCAAACACAGCATAACCTGTTCAATCTCATTAAATTATTTCTCTAATTAGTCACTTTATAGATTGACAAACTTTTCTAAATCCTCAATTTCAATATAATACTCCCAAAGTTCATAACCATTATCACAATAATTCTTATAAATCAAAACTCAACTACATTCTTTCCTAGGTATCTCTTTTTTCTTCAAGTCCATCACCTAACTCTATTAACAGTATTTTCTCTCACACTTCCTAAATCCGTACCCATGATTTTGATAAAGTAATTTGCATTTTTAAAACTTCAACTAATTAAATAAATCTCTTTTTGTCCTTATTTAAAATTAGATAAGTTAAAATCATAATTCATTTTCACAAATCAAAATCATAGAATCCATTTCTCATTTAAACCAAACTTTGAAAACTCTTTAAATTTTAAAAAAAATTTCGGTTGAACCTATCCTAAAAAATGATTCTATCATTTAGAACCAATCAGTACTAATTTCAATTAAAAGTTCAAAATCAAAATATTCAATCATTTTCACTAGAGATTCAAAAATCAACAAATCAATAACAAAATCAAGTACCACCTCAACCATAGAAGGAAATAATTTGAATCATAGGCATTTATTCATTTTCATTGATTCATTGAACTCATCAGGTATTCAAGCCCAAAACATTTTTAATTTTAAAACGATCCCCTACCTCACGGAATCAAGCCCGCAGCGATTCTTAACACAATAAATCTCTTTCTCCCCTGGCCCGCAACAGCGGCGGCTCCATCCACAACTCTGCTTACTTCCGCAACAACATAAATAGCTTTAATCGTAACATGCAACCTTGATAACTCAAATCCTAAATCATCAATGTCGCGAAATCCTTAATAACATATAACGAAATACTAATGGCGAGGATTCAGAGAAAGAGATACTTACTATAATAAAAGAACGAAGCATTACCGACCTCTGAATCGATCCGCCAGCAGCTCCAACAACCATCTCTAGCTACAGCGGCAATCAAAAATTCCAGCGATAGCAACTGTAACAACTATGCAGTGACAGTAATGTTCCTGGAGTTCAAAAGAATGGAAACCAATAGCAGAATCCTTATCGGCAGTTAGGGATGGAAATAGGCTAGGCCAAGCCAAACTTTGCTCTTAACAGGCCTGACCTGTCATGTAGTTGATTGGCCTGAGCCTGACCTGTAGCCTGCTATAGGCTTTGTTTAAAGTACTAAGCCTGTTAAAAGGCCTGATAATTTTTTTTACAAAAATAAAAATATTATTTAAAAAATAATCATTTTAATAAAAATATTTATATATAATATGTCATATTTAATATTTATAAA
>NW_026264268.1:0-327 GCF_000817695.3 Arachis duranensis
GATGATAGAGCATTGGATGAACTCCAACCATCCTCTAGCCACAGGCTTAATGTCCAGTCTTCTCAATTGAACTGGCTTGCCTTTTGAGTCTCTTTTCCATTGAACTCCTTCCACACATATGCCCATGAGGACTTGGTCCAACCTTTGATCAAAGTTGACCGTTCTAGTGTAGGGGCGTGCGTCTTCTTGCATCATAGGCAAGTTGAACGCCAACCTTACGTTCTCCGGACTGAAATCTAAGCATCTCCCCCGAACCATTGTAAGATAATTCTTTGGATTCGGGTTCATACTTTGATCATGGTTCCTAGTGATCCATGCATTGGCATA
>NW_026264268.1:9502-11402 GCF_000817695.3 Arachis duranensis
TCTATTTGTACTTCATTTTTATGATTTGAATTAGTGAAATCCAGTTCATATTTATTCTTGGGGATTTATTTGCTTTTAACCAAGTAAGTAGAAACATTTTTCATTTAGTTGCATTCATAGGTTGCATTTCATACATTCTACCATTCCTCTTCATCTTTATAGTCTCTCTTGAGCTTACCATGAGGACATGCTAATGTTTAAGTGTGGAGAGGTTGATAAACCACTATTTTATGGTTTATCTTGTGCTCAATTGAGTGGATTTTATCAACTCTTTACCCACTTATTCATACTATTTGCATGTTTTACATTTGCCTTCCTAATTATGTGCTTTGATTGAAAACATGTTTCTTTGGACTTATATTTGCTTATTATTAATTCTCTCTTATTTCCATTCGATGTCGTGATTAGTGTGTTGAGTAGTTTCAGATTTTCTAAGGCAGAATGACTTAAAGGATGAAAAAGGAAACATACTAAAAGGAAAGAAGAAAGCAAAACGGAGCTTTAAGGAAACTGGTATCCACGCGATCGCACGGACGACGCGATCGCATGCCAAGCACGAATCAGCAGTAACGCGGCCACATGACTGACGCAACCGTGCGCCTTAAGCAGAACACACATGATGCGGTCGCATGACTGACGCGACCGCGTGGCAAGGAAAAGCTCCGAATGACGCGACCGCGTGACCCACGCGACCGCGTGACCCACGCGACCGCGTGACAGAGGCCACGTACCAGAAATTGCAGAAAACACTCATAACGAGTTCTGAGGCCCTTTTTGGCCCAAATCCAAGTCCAGAAGGCACAGATTAGAGGCTATAAAGTGGAGGAATGCATCCATTCATAAGTATGGTTTTCATAATTCACTTCTCATGATTTAGATTAGTTTTGAGAGAGGTTCTCTCCTCTCTCTTAGGATTAGGATTTAGGACTCCTCTTAGTTTTAGGAGTAACTCTCAATCCCATGTTCTTTATTTTTATTTATCCCAATTTAATTTATGAATTCTTCCATGTTACAGATTACTCTTTTAAATTAATGTTATTTTAGATATTTCAAATTGATGATTCCTGTCTTTTATTTATATGAATAATTTGGATTTTCCTATTGCCCAATTGGCTTATGAATATTGTTAGTTTTAGATTTTACTGCTTTGAATGAATTGAAGGTATTCCAGATATTTATGATTTTAATTTAGCTTTTTACATTCTTGGCTTTGGTTAAATAATTGGTGACTCTAGAGTTATCAAACTCATTGTTGATTGAAAATTGGATTTATTCGTTTCATTAATTCAAGTTCCAATAACTCTAGTCTTTCCCAAGGATAGACTAGGACCTGAGGAATCAAAATTAATTCATCCACTTAACTTACCTTCATAGTTAGAGGTTAACAAAGTGGGAGAAAAATCCAATTCTCATTACAATTGATAAGGATAATCAGGATAGGACCTCCAGTTCCCATACCTTGCCAAGAGTTTATTTTATAGTTATTTATTTATTTTTGATCGGGGTAAAACTTGTCTCTCAACAATTTCCCATTCGGCAAGTGTACCAAATTTGTCGTCAAGTAAAAACTCACAATAGAGTGAGGTTGAATCCCACAGGGATTGATTGATCAAGCAACTTTAATTAGAGGAATGATCTAGTTGAGAGAATCCATGAATAGAGATGATAATTGCAGAAATTAAAATGGCGATAAAGTAAATGACTGGAAGTAAATAGTAGAATTGTAAATGAGAATGGAGGAATTGCTCATAAAAGTAAATTGCAGAAAATAAAGAGAATGGGTAAGATTAGAAATGGGGAGTTCATTGGGCTTAGGAGATGTCGCATTCTCTGGATCAATTTCATTTTCATCTCTTCCTCAATCAATGCACTCATTGATCTCCTTGGCAATCTTAAGTGA
>NW_026264268.1:11895-12167 GCF_000817695.3 Arachis duranensis
GCTTTTAACTTTGCCTTGCTAGCCTTCGAGAACGTTAGTGACACTCAATATTGTCACTAACGTTCAAGTGTGCCCCTTCTTGCTTCACGTTAAAGCTCACGTTAACTAGGTTAACGTGGCTTCTAACATGGCTTTTGCCAACCTTCGAGAACGTTAGTGACACTCAACATTGTCACTAACGTTCAAGTGTACCCCTAGATCTCACGTTAGAGTCCACATTAACAGGGTTAACGTGGCTTCTAACGTGGCCATTCTTAGCCATCCCAACGTTA
>NW_026264269.1:0-417 GCF_000817695.3 Arachis duranensis
TTTAATTAAAAACTAAAAAAATATAATAAAAACTAACTAAAATGTACTAAAAACATACTAAAAACAGTGCCAAAAAGCGTAAAAATTATCCGCTCATCACAACACCAAACTTAAATTGTTCTTTGTCCCCAAGCAACTGAAAATCAAATAGGATAAAAAGAAGAGAACATACTATAGACTCCAAAATATCAATGAAACTTAGCTCCGATTAGATGAGCGGGACTAGTAGCTTTTTGCCTCTGAACAGTTTTGGCATCTCACTTTATCCTTTGAAGTTTAGAACGATTGGCATCTATAGGAACTCAGAATTCATATAGTGTTATTGATTCTCCTAGTTAAGTATGTTGATTCTTGAACACAGCTACTTTATGAGTCTTGGCCGTGGCCCAAAGCACTCTGTTTTCCAGTATTATCACC
>NW_026264269.1:1418-3071 GCF_000817695.3 Arachis duranensis
TTTGGCTTCAGTGGAGTTCTTGTTTGCAATTGTGTAAATCTCACAAGAAATCAGATGATGAATCTCCACTTTTTTTCCCAGCATAATGCAATGAATCATCACTGCTCTCTTGACAGTGACCTCAGAACGGTTACTAGTGGGCAATATAGAACGCCCAATGAAGTCTAGCCAACCTCTTGCAACTGGTTTGAGATCTCCCCTCTTGAGTTGGTTTGGGACACCTTTTGAATTGGTTATCCACTTAGTTCCAGGGAGGCATATGTCCTCTAGAACTTAATCCAACCCTTTATCTGCTCTCACCATTCTCCTATTAAAGGATTCAGGATCATCTTGTAGTTGAGGCAGTTTGAAGACCTCTCTTATTTTGTCCAGATGGAAGTAAATAGTTCTCCCTCTGACCATGGTTCAGTAGGTATGGAAAGCAGTTCCATTCATTTTCTTCTTATCTGTCAGCCACAGATTTGAGTAGAATTCCAGAACCATGTTTCTTCCAACCTTTGTCTCAAGATTGGCTAGAATTTCCCATCCTCTATTTTGAATTTGCTCTTGGACCTCCGAATATTCATCTTCTTTCAGATCGAATTTAACTTCCGGGATCACTGACCTTAGACCCATTATTTTGTGGTAATGGTCTGCATGTTCTTTGGTTAAGAACCTCTCTTGACTCCAAAGATTCTTTGGAGTATTCTCTTTCTTGCCTCTTAAATTGGTTTGTTTTCCTTTGGGAGCCATGGTCTTGATGAGCCTTAGCTTAGTGATCATGAAAAAGCACACCAAACTTAGAGGTTTGCTTGCCCTCAAGCAAAAGAAAGGAAACGGGAGAGAGAGGAGGAGAAGCAAATTCGAATGGTGAAGATAGGGGGATGGCCGAATGTGTATTTATAAGGAAGAGGGAGGGATTTTGAAAGTTTTGAAAGAGATTTGAGAAGATATGGAAAGAATTAGAGAAAATACTTGAGTTTTTGAAGAAGATTTGGAAAGGATTTGAAAGAGATTTGAGAAATAATTTAGAAAATTTTTGGATTTTTGAAATTTGAGGGTGAATGATGAAAATTTGTAACATGTTTATGTAGAATATTATGGGTCAAAACATGAAAGTGTGAAAAAATTTGAAGTGGAAAGCAAAATCTCCTTCCCCTGCCTTTTTGGCGTTAAACGCCCAGAATGGTATCCATTCTGGCGTTTAACGCCCAATTGTTGGCCATTATGGGCATTTAACGCCTAGCCAGGCACCCTGGCTGGCGTTAAACACCAGAAACCCCTTTCTCACTAGGCGTTTTGCTGAACGCCCAGGATGCTGCAATTCTGGCGTTAAACGCCCAGAATGGTGCCCATTCTGGCGTTTAACGCCCAAAATGGTGCCTTTACTGGCGTTAAACGCCCAGAATGGTATCCATTCTGACGTTTAACGCCGAGAGTGCCCTTTACTGGAGTTTTCTTGCTAACAAGCTCCTTTTCTCTGCTTTTTTCACTAAATCCTTCTGTAGCTCTGTGAATTCCTTCAATTTCGATGATCAACCTTGAAGAATATATATCAAACTTTTATTAAGTAAAAAAATAACCTGCTAATGACTGGGTTGCCTCCCAGCAAGCGCTTCTTTATTGGCTAGACCTTTACTGAGACTCATTCAAGCCTCAGTTTTGAGCATTCCT
>NW_026264269.1:11708-12166 GCF_000817695.3 Arachis duranensis
ATTTCATGTTTTTATTGGTTTGTTAAGTTTAGTTAGAAGTATAATATGATAAATAAGGTTTTAGCGTGTTTTGGTAGTTGTTTGGAGGATTGAAAGGCTTGGATTGGTGCAAGAACTTAGAAAAATTTTGAAAAACAGAACACCATCCACGCGTGCGCGCACCTAATGCGTACACGCACCTGAGCATTTTTCGACCATCCACGCGGACGCGCACTGTACGCGTACGCGTGGATGCAAAATTTCACCTCCGGCCAAAAACCCGAGAGTTAGGCCTGCACTGTGCGAACATTGGGCCTAAGGCACAAGTCTATGCACGCGTGCGCGCACCCGGCGCGTACGTGCACATGATCTTAAATTGGCATGCACGCGCGCGCGCATCGATTGCACGATCCACACTCCTGGTACTTCTACCCGAGAGTTGTGCCAGACTTGGGCCGACATTATGCCTCCGGCCTAAC